>NC_135221.1:8905374-9027874 GCF_052324685.1 Brachyhypopomus gauderio | reverse complement strand
CTAGAAGTCCTTTCACAGAGGTCTTTGTCTGTGGTGCTGCCAAACTGACACAGAGAATCTTTAACATGCTGGATCACAGCCAAGCAAGGCTACCATGGTACATAGTGTGTTTAATAAGAGCTGTCATGGTAGAGCTGATGGTAGATTTTAGATATCACATTCCCTCCATACATTTCCTTCCAGCCTCTTTTAAAATAGAGTCTTTAAAGAAGCAACCTTGAATGTAACCCCTCCATATTCCTGGAAAATGAGCAATAACATTCAATATTTAAAAGGGTATCCAAATTCAGATCTCGCCATTAACAGCCTGTCCTGTAGCTCATATTATCACCTACAAGAACACTAGGGGCTGACTGGACCACTGGGAATACACACACGCACACACACACACGCACGCACGCACGCGCACACACACACACACACACACACACACACACACACACACACACACACACACACACACACACACACACACACACCTTGCCATGTCTCATCACTGAAGCTTCATAAACACCATCACCGAAGTGAGGCTCCATATTAAACCATTAACAGATGTTTGTGAGAGGTTACAAGTCTCTGTAGTCATGCAGAAAAATGTCAGGGGGTGAAAGACAGAAAGGCACAGAATGAGGAGGGTGGAGGGTGAGGCCTCCACTGACACGGGTCCCATCCTGCACTGGGCTGCAGAAAGTCAGAGGTTTCTATTTATATGAGGCTGTAATGTTTGGTATTTCCTTTGGGGTGAGGGTGGGGAGAACGCATTGTTGTTTGTGAAAGCCTTTGATTGCTTTGCTGAATCTGTACATTGAAACGGCAAGCTCATGTTGTTCCAGTTATACCATTCCACTTGTATTTAAGGGAGCAGGCTATCACATTTATTTTTATTTATTTATTTGTGTGTTGTTCTCCAAAGTTAATATTTGTAGTGCAAAGTTCCAGAAAGGAAAAGCTTTCTATGCCTTGCTAGCAACAGCCTAGTACATAAGTACTGTGGAGCGTTTTGAATACTATATTGGGCCAATTAACAGAACAAACAAAACTGATTAAACAACCAAAATTAATTGGATATTTTAATACATTGTTATCTGTAAATGATAAAAAATGTATTATAACTTTTTACTTTTGGAAAAGATCTTCCCAAGGTGACAGATGTCTGGGGATGTTCTAAGCTTTATTATATTTTTATATCTAATGTGGAAGACTTGGAATTACTACTGTGCATGAAGAATTTACAAATAAACATATTGTCCATCAGTCCACTAAATTAACCACATAAAAGAAGCAACCAAGACATTTTCCTTACACTGCATACATATTCCTAAAACAAACAACTATGCCGTGATTGGTGCAGTGTGATAAATAATACAATACTGACACTATAGAAAAGGATTTACTTTGTTCCCACAAATATTGCCCTTGCTTCACTCTATTCCCATTCAAAACCTAAAATTACATGGATACTGAGTCACCTAAATGCAGGTTCAACTCTGTGAAATGGACCTTGGGAAGTGAAGCAAGTGTTGCTATGTGTTCACGTGTGGGAGAGCAAGAGAAAAATGAGCGCATTTCTGTCTGTGCGGAGCCTCCAAAAGACATCGGTGCTCGAGACAAAATGGTGTTGTAGGAGCAGGGACAGAGGGTCCTCACCAGGCTGGCCACAGCAGACCGCTTCACCTGCTACTCCACATCCATCTTCATGCTTAATGCTCCAAAAATCACATCAAAAGAGCAAACTGAGAAATCTGAAACAATCTCTCTGTGTTCTCATGCTTAATCAAGACTGAACGGGCCCATCTCGTTTTGCACCAACTGCTCGATCAAAAAGACCATTTAACACCATACGCCATAAGCTATAGATAAACACATATGGCCTGCTCCAATTGCATGGATTATGCAGTGTGGAGAGTGGGTTTTTCAGCTGTGAGTTAATCCAGAGCTGCCGGAGTGAGTGGGTGCGCACTCTCTCCACTTGGCCAACAAGAAAGGCAGAGGCAGCGAGTGTTAGCCAGGCGTGGGGTGCACTCCAGCAAAGAGGTTCCTCCTCCTCTTCCGCCTCTACCTGCTCTCTCTGCCCCGTCACTGAGATTTGAACACGGGGCCCGGCAGGAATCTAATAGGCTATTGTTGGATCTGACATCCCTCCACGGGGAGCTCCGAAAAGCAAACGCAGTGCAGGTGCGGCGAGGTTAACCAGGCGTGTTTATTTAAAAACGTGCCGCTGCTTGGTCTGCTGTGATTGGCGTGATTATCATAAATGAGTCATGAGAAGGGAATGCTCAAGTTAAACTGTGGAAATACTGATGGCTCCATTGTGCCTGCCAGAGACTCCCGAGCATTTAAGTGTCATGGGTTATTAAAGTTTGACAAAGGTTTAGTCATGTTGCAGAACCCAATATGTTTTCACTACAGTCAACAACAGTGTCTGATTCTCGTGCTGTTCTGTTAAGATCAATACATTTTACATTAATGCTTAGAACGAACAATGAAACCAAGATATTGCATGAATGTACACACCTTTTCCTAGGGTGTGTGTGTGTGTGTGTGTGTGTGTGTGTGCATGTGTGTGTGTGTGTGTGTGTGTTCCCCAGTGCATCACACTCAGCAGTGCCCGCAGTCCTGTGCTTTCATCAGTCCCACAGGAGGAGGCCCGTGGGTCAGGGTGGATGATGGTGCTGACGGGCCCCAGTGCCAGATGATATCATAGGAAACACACCACACACACACAGACACACGAAAAACCGACTCTTAACAGCCACGGCAGGAACTTTTCTGAGCTGCTGCTGGAACCTCCCGACCTCCGGACGGTCTCCATCTCGACAGCAGCACTGCCAATTAGACCCACACCCTCCCCTTCACCTCCATCAGCTGCTTTGGAGTGAGCAGCACTTGCAGTGTTGGTTGGACAGTGATAAATGAACTGGGCTTTGGGCTGTTAGTACATATGCTGAACAAGAGTTCTTGGATGCTTAGACTGAATGCGAATTCAAAGTGTAATTTTAAAGCACCTTTTTTGCACTTTTTTAATAAAGCACTCCATGATGTAGGAAAAGGTACTGTTCTGAGGACGTGTGCAGGCCTCGTGGTGAGCTTAAAATGTCCTGTGCTGCCCTCTAAGAGAGCCAGTTATTTAGAACTCCATGGATACAGAAGCAGTCTCTTTTCTCCTTGAGGCGGTGTGTGCTTTTGGCGACCAGGGCTAGAGAGGTCAAAGGCAAGTCTAAGCGTTCTCATGGTTCCTAGAGTCAGCGGCCATGGAAGACAGCGCTCTCTCTTTGCATCATCACACCTATCTCGTCCCCCATAACCACGAGAAGCACCAACACAAATACATAAGTTTCGGTCTACAATATTCGCCCCTGCCACTGAGGCATTCGACTGGCACTGGTTATTGAGATGCTAATACACCCACTGCTCATCGCAGGATGTGATAGCACGCATACCAACAGTGGCAGAAAATCCAATTAAGTGTCTTTTTTCAGGAAATGCTCAGTGATACGACTTGTACAAATGTTGCTTGTGGGATGGGAGACCCAGGGATGGGAGACCCAGGAGAGGACACGGTGTGAAACCCTCCCAGGGAAAGATCACGCGGCTGGGTCTTCTTCCTGATCGTGAGTGCCGTGGTTAGAAACGGAAGCGGCAGCACACAACCACTGTTTATGGTTGACTTCATAACTTTTACGAGTCTCTCCTAAGCTCACCATGCGGTTTCCTCTTGGGGACATTATGTCATCTCGGGCATGAATAGGGAACTGCATCCTAAGAAGCTCCATATGTCACTGCTAAAACAATAAACATGTCAAGAAGCAGCAGTGAGTCTCGGCCCCAGGATGGCACCCGAACTGGAGTTTATCCAGCTGCACTACAACACCACTGGCCGAGCAGGGTGAGAAAAGCAGACGCAGCATGTGAGCAAGACCTATTCCTGAGCTCCATTGTGTTTGTGTTCCTGAAATTAATTATCAGCTTGTAGAAGGGAAGTCCATTCATAATGCATGACACTTTCCCACTGTTCAACCCACAGGCTGGGACTGGCTAACGCATTCTGACAGAGAGGCATATAACTTTAGCCATCCTCATTTCTAAAGATTAGTCTGTATTACAACAACTGCAACTAATTGGATCCATGCTAAAAATTAGCACATTGCGCTAAAATGCCATGCCAGCTATCACTAGAAAAGTCATTATCAGGGATTTGAAAATAATCAGTTGGATATACAGGAGGTTGCCTTATTGATCTGGAGCATCTGGATGAACATGTCCATGAGTTGGAGAAGCTAATCGATTCGTTATAGCTTCATTAAGGATACTGTCACCATAAATTGTCAATGTCCAAACCTCCTTAACAACTGAGTTTGGTATCATGTGGGGGTCTAATCAATGTCATGTCTATTACTGCTATTACATTTAGCCTGAGCTAAATGTGCTCTTCACGCTCGTCTCGCAACCAGTCCACATAAAACATTCAAGTCCCAGCAGGATACATATGACCATGATACTGAGCATACTGAAACCACTTTAGTAGCTGAGAAATAGCGGAAAGAACACCCGGAGTTTAGAAGAAATGCTATCTACGAACAAAAGCTACCGTCATTGCATGTATGGCTTATTTATCCCAGATAGCTAAAAACCTGTCAGACATCATGTGACCTTTTGGGATTATGACTAACCCACTGTGGATAATGCTGGCCTACAAATCTGAATCATTATGCAGAGGAATTTGACATCTTACAAATAATTTGGGTTTCTAAACAAATTATCACATCTTTCTGGGGTGATGTAGAATAACATGGCATTAAAGCCACAATTCTTTTGTTTTAGCCTCATAATATCTAATAAGGATTCAAAACCTTGAAAAAAAGCTGCATCATATTAAGATGATTAACAAGATCATAAACACTGCATCATAGATCTTATTGGCCATGTTTCAGCGCAAATAACCCTGTGCTAAAATTTCCAATTTGGCACTTAAAACATATAATTTTGCACATGACTGGCCTCAAGCACAGCCCTTTTTTATGAAACGGCCACTTTTATGGCAACAACGATCTCTGTACATACAGCATGCGCTGCATACTGGGACACAGTAAAGCAAGATGCACTTTGCAACACTTGAGCTCTGTTCCGACTCATGCAACCAACCACCCAAATCACATCAATTAAAACAACATTCTCTACTCTTGGATGCTCTCAATCGGATTCGTTGGATTCACTGCCCCCCTCCCCACCCATTGGACATTACACTACCAAAAGATTAGATCCCCTTAGCTCACAATAACTCACTATGTTCACTATGTTACAGAGGCAACTACGGCAGACACAGCCATAGAGAAGAACAGGCCGATATGATGCAGACGCCTGCCCTGCTGGGCCTAATCATCTCATTTTCTGAAGGACAGACACTTTTGCTCATGTATCAGACAGCAGAGAAAACTCGTCATTTTGAAACATTAGCCGAAATACTGTAAAAATGGCGGGTCTCTTGAACGTCGCCTACACCGAGCCCTTCTGATTTGCCTCATTATAGTGGATGCAGGGAAGGATTATAAAACAGTAAGTGCAAAACACTTAAGTAACCTCAGGTAGCAGCGTACAATCAGGAGTGACTGCACAGCTGGACTGAAGACAAGCCGGGAACGAAACAGACCACCACAGCAGGGAGAACTGCCAGCCCATTGTATTTGTGCCTCTATAAACACAGCCTTCCAGTGTTTTGGGCATAAATATTAATAGGATAACAGCTGTTGCTTATGTTAGCAAACTAGCCTTATGGATTTGAATGACAACCTTGTCTTATCAATCTGAGCAATGCTTCTCTGAAAATGACAGCTGAAAAATGACATTTTTGTGACCTTCAATACAATACTGATGGGTATTCTGGATGTATGAATAAATTGAGCAAATTACCAAAAAACAAAAACTAGCTTCTTATTAAAGGATTCCATGATTAATGTATTATAAAGGCTTTCTTAACATACATGATGGTAATAAATGAATCACAAATGTGAGATAAATCAAGCAGATGAATGTAGAAATGGTCCTTTCAGCTTGCTGTTTGGATGAAACCTCTGCTCACGGGTGTCTGAAGAGCAGTGTGAGTGAGTTCACTTCACAACCTGAGACTGTTACATGCAAACAAAGCAAAACAAAGAATCCACCACAAGTGAAGCATTTCATCATTTCTATCTCAAACACATATTTGCATCCGAAGGTGGAAAGACCGAAAAATATTATTCTCAATAAGCAAGGCAGCTTTTTCCCATCTGTTTGAGTCTCGTCTTTATTCTGATACAAATTAAATACCTTGATAAACATTAAACACCTCGGGGCAACATATAATAACTTTAGCAAAGTCAAACATTTGACAGAGCAAAACACAACACGACCAAACGTGGATCAGGCGATATCTGACATCAAGATGCGGGTTGCTACACGCAGCTGTCTTTGTTTGCTCCTGATCTGCGATACTGGCTGGCAGAAACGTGTCTGGAGCTTATGTCTAGTTCAAAATATCAAACTTTTATTGTAGACACACAACTTCTGGTTAAAGCTCACACTGAACGTCAGAATACCTTTATTAGTATTAAGACTAAAAGGTAAAGGTAAAAGGCTAAGAGGTAAACCATGCGTTTTATTTTTTCAAAAACCGTCTCTGAAAGAAATCATACGTTGACTAATATGGTTTGATCACAGAGGTATGGATTCAATGACAACGAAAATAATATATACACATACATTAATATTGGCTGTGTGCGGACAGTACGCGTGTACACAGCTGTCTTGTGTGCAACACCAACGTTAAATATAATAACAAAAACAACGTTCACTCACAGCGTTTGGAAACACTGACATGACTCTCCGTATTTTCACTGCGTTCCCCTCGAAAATACGAGACGATACACGTTTACATTATCAAATTGCGTCAAAAGAGTTTAAAAAGAGCTTCGTTGGTCCAAGATAAAAATAAACTGACATTAACAGAATTGTTGAATTGCATGTAGTTTCTAACAAACAAGGACACGTTAATAAAAGTTAGACGCGTTTCAAAGGCGTACCTGATAACATCGTACATTACAGTACGTGTATCCAGCAATAACGACGGCGCATGAAATAAAACGTTAAACAGCTATTAACAGAATGAGTTGATGTTTTGCCATTAAACCCGAAGTAGTGAGAACCGAGCGAGTCGCTTGAGGAAAGGCAGAGGCGCACATACCAGCTTTATATGTCGAGCGGTCTTTTCCTTTGTCATCTTGAAGGCAGCCAACAGACCAAATTAAGAAATATATCAATATCGGCACTGAACGCGAGGCAGCGGGGAGAGAGCTCGTGCGCTTGTAGTCAGCTCGTGCGTTGTAGTCAGCTCGCGCGCTGATCCTCCGCGACGCACCGACACTACAGTAATGCAACTTTGGAGGCGCGAGCGAGCAAGAGCAAGAGCCAGACAATCACAGGAAACCGGCTCCTCCTACCCGTACAATGCGAACGGCTACAGCGAGCAACACCTATGCGCAGATAGATTGCTACAGCCTGCCCATGACGCTGGAGATGAAAGGGGACATAACTATAGCTGCTTTCCTACGACTATAAATAACGAGATCAGCGAGGTGACAGGGTCATTACTGACCACGACAGGGCTCTCTCCCTTCCGTAGGATCCATAATATTTGGTATGACAGAAGTGAATTTATGGCGCTGCCTGGAAACGAGTAGCCCTGCCATGACCCATTTGTTATTCTAGCCCGGTCTAGTTTGTTTTTCTCATGAATCTAATGACTAACCATAATTAAACAATGTGTACAGAAGAATCATTACAGCTCATTATACCTAAAAGACAAATGCAATATTCAAAAAGTATCTAAATAAAAGGTTAGGCGGCAAAAAATAATAATAACGTTAAAAAATACAGAGAAATACATCGCAATTAAATGAAGTCACTTTTGCTATAAACCATGTCACTTGTTCTGTCACTCCTGCCTAGCAGCTGTTACTGTAACGAGCTGGATCAACAATGTTTAGCTGTAGCCTCACTGGCTAACGTTATCGCTCTGATATCATCAAGCTATTGTTTCCATTTAAAATCAATTTCCTACTTCCGTTCCCATAGCAAGTTGAAGGCTGAAATACAAGCCAGAATAGCACATGCTATATGTAGTTAAATACATGTTTATGTTCCCAAATAGCCGCCTGCTGAGAAGCTTGTTCAGAGACAGGTTCTGCTTAGGATAAGGATGTGTGTGTGTGTGTGTGTGTGTGTGTGTTTAAAGTATGACTCGAGTATGACTCAAGATCTCTGTGACTTAAGACCAAAATATGCTTACTCTTAAAACACATTGAAGTCACAACACAGCTCTTACCACAACCAAGGGTACTGGCTTTAATACGCAAGACATGAATGGTTTAAACCTCCCAGGTCGAGGACATGAATGGTTTAAGTGGAAACCGTACAGCACTCCAAAGACTGCAATTGTACATATTCACAAGGGCTCAAGGGCTTTCGTCCTCTCATATTTACAGCTGACCCCTGTGGCAGGGACATTTATCAAAGTCACTTAATCAGATTTCAGTATATAGTGAGAAGGAAGTTTGCCCTTGCCAAGACATGCAGATCCTTTAGTGTGACTGCACTTTGAAGAACTGCAGGCGACAAGCAGTTGAACCAGCTTGGGCCTTGGTAAAAATAACTGTGCTTAATGTCTGTGGTCATATAGAAGTGTAATTTAAAGCTTTGTTTCATGTGCCACACCCATCATGGGAAGGAAACCTGTCCAACTCGCCAGACCTACTTTCCTTGGAGTGGACATGACACATTCACTTACATCACGTGAAAGGCATGAAAGCTAATGACTAACGCCAGCTGACACAATTGGTTAGAGGCTTATTGCAAGGCTCCGAGACCTAAAAGCCTATTAGTTTGGGAGGAAAATATATATTTACAATAACTTAATCTGTGTTTTTGTTATAGGCTAGCCATTTGTTTCAGAGGCTACACACTGAGCCATTGCTTTCTTGTTTTGTGATGAGTTCGTTGATTCAGACAGATAGGTTCATTCCCAGGAATGCGACGAATGTCGAGTATTTCAGTCGGTTTGGTGTTCACATGGCTGACATATTTCGAGCTGCTGATTGAGAGTGCGAGGCATAAATGATCGAGTGACAGGATGAGGGTAAAATTCCCCGTCAACGGTACGTGGTGTGGCTGAGAGAGATGTTACATTCCTTCCTGGGGCGGGCGTGAAGAGGCCTGATGCCTATGACTCTTACATAACCAATCACCATCCACATATCAGCGTGAGAATCTAAGGGAGAGGGGCATGACTCCGTCTGCTGAGTAAATGCGATGACTCCATTGTTTGGAGGCAAGCATCATTACATGTGAGTGTGGCTGAATCACAGAACCTGCGTGTGGTATCAGCTTAGGGGCATTAGCGCAACCAACTCTGTAAACATATGTGATAGCAGACAGTGTGAAATGGAGGACACGTTTGAAGTGAGTGAACACAGCTGTATCAGAATGGCCTACTCAAATGGCCTACTCAGAATATAAAACTGCTCATCCATTAACTTTTTTTTGTGTTTTTTTTCCATGGGAACAGAGGAGAGTTAATGGACACAGAAAGATGAAGAGCTGAAGACAGATGGACTGCAGAGTTCTGTCTGCTCCACAAACCTCCACTCACCTTCAAACGGGGAATGTAGGCCAGCCACAACAGGTGCGTATGGCCAGGGACTGAACACCCCTCCTCCCAGCCAGAGTGTCTGCTCTCGTTTCAAAACAGGATCAATAGCCCCGCGCCCAACTGCGGCGCCATCCACAAACTCTGAACACTGAATCATCTCGGTGGTGGGAGAGCAATGAATTCGTTTTTGTGCTCACAGTATGTCACTGCCTTATCAAAGGGTGGACAAATTCTTAAGAAGCTCACATTTTAACAGCACCACATTGAAAACAAATGTTCCAGTGTGACTTTTCATGGCAGTAACCTTCAGCATCATTAACTCAATTAATGGATCACTGCATCCAGGAATGCACATTGAAGATGCAAAAATGTATATTCCTGAGCATGTTATTCACAGTAACAGTATCGCCAGTAATACAAACCCTTTGGTGTCCCACACAGTAGCCTAGGAAAGAGAAACTAAAACATTCCGGAAAGCATCATCTAATTGAATTTCTGATCGTACCTCTGTTGGAGAGAATGAATCACTCATCCTGGTGAGCAGAGAGCATGTAATGATCTGCACTGTGCTTGTATTCGGTAATTCATTCAGTACGCTGCAGTAGCGTTCACACGGGGGCCTAAATCTGACACCAATGAGCAGGGAGCCTTAATTAAAAGGAGTTAATAGCACCATTGCTTTCCTTTTAAAAGCAATTTACCCAGCAACACAAATAGACTGAAGTGGGGCTAACAAGTCAAGCAAATAATGACTTCTGAATGAAATCATTGAGAAATCGAGGTCAGGGCTTAAAAAAACCCACGGTCATTAGCACAGGGTGAGGTGACAAATTGCAGAGTCTCTTTGGGTCCTTGATACTTTCGCAAAACATTTGTTTATAGAAATAACCGTAGAAACATTGACAGCATCCGGAGAGCAAAGGCTTTCTTTCTGCACGTGAAGAGAAGGGCGGTTCCTCCACTCTGGTGTGTACAGGTTGCTTTGTGTGATGTCACAAAGGGTGTGTCAGAATGGTCAGAAGAGACAGGACCACAAGCACTCCTATTGGAGGAACACGCCCAAAAAAGGGCAGCTGGTGGGTGTGCCGGCCAGATGTTTGGGGCTTGGTGTCCATGGAAAAGCCCATGTGACAGATCACATGTGCCACATGGCCCCGCGGCTGTCTGTTGGAATTAAATTGTGATGGTGCTAATTAAAAATGTAACGGCCTGACCATGGCACTGGGGCACACACTGGATTCCTTGAGGTGAGCTCAGAGGCTGTGAAAACTTCCCACCAGTTCTACGGCTATTTGACAACCTTCACTGCTTCATGCAGAAACAGCTCCACATGTGACTGAATTTACATTAACATTCAAATCATTTTTCAAGGGTGTTTTTAAAGGTGTTAATAGCAACTGCTTGTGTGACTGAGTCTTAAAGCTGTTATTGATTGCACCTGATGCCATCTTGTTTTACAAATCCCCCTCTATTAGTGTGAGAGGGATATGTGATAATGTATGTCTTTGCAGTAAGTATTGGGCACACTGAAAGTGCATTAAAGTGACAAATCGCAGTAGGGCCTCTGTCACTTAAGATTAGGTTACTCTCTGAAGGTTCAAATCTTCTAAGGGCCAAACTGATATGGATCTGTCCTTAAGAGCCGCAAATTTCATTCATGGAGAAACAGGGACAGCGCATTAGGAAACACACGAGCGTCTGTCATGACAGCAGTCAAAGGCCCGGCGCAGATCCAGAGGAAGAGAAGATGTTCTGAAGAGTTCTGTCAAGTCAGAAGGTGGATGATTACATGGCAACTCCACGGGCTTTGGCAGACACGTTTGCAGGAGGTGCAGCTAGCCTCACAGGCGAAGGAATCTAAGGTTTTAATATGTTAGGCAAAGCAGATCAGTGTGGTTGGATCATTATAAGGGAAGCCTGGTTAGTGGTTAATGAGACGTGTGTCCCAAGAGCGTTTTAATCCTGCATTTAGGCTCGGGGGTGTAATGCGAATGGAGGGTGAAATGAGAAGTGAAAATTTTTTTTTTACTTAGTTCTGCTGGCTCCAAGACAAACACACGTGAGAGGCAGCTCCCATGCAGTCTAATCACAATTTAACACCATTCTCATTCTCATTACTGTCCAGACAGCTTAAGTCAGCAGACAGACTTCAACCAGAAATGTTCATACAAACACGCCACACCACAAGCTACTCAAAACACCTGTGCACGTGCGCAGTAGACAGCTTGTAGGACAGCGTCACAGATGGAAGAATGCAGAGTGTAGATATAATCTTGATACCTTTCCATCTCCCAAGATTGGGAGAAGATGATAAGTGCTAACATGAATACGGGTGCAGAGTAAATGAGGGTCAGATACATGATGTTAGAAGAGTGGAATGCAGGGATTATCAGTGCATGTTTATGCATCTAAACAGAAAGTTCTAGAGTCGGCAAACAATAGAGAAGGGTCATGTGACACAAGAACAAACTGGCTTTGGCAAAAAAATAAAAATAAAATAATGGAAGCAGTGATGATGACTAATGTATTTTCCCATCCTCCATGGAAAACTGGCAGAGGGCTTTAAGTTTTGCTCGGCTGATAAACAACATGTTTGCATGTTCACAGATAAGATCCTGCTACTAAGTGCCTTTAATGCAATGAAGTACAATTCTCATTTTAATGCTATAAAAAACAATCAAATGAGTGGTGCTAATGGCCAGTTTAGAAAGAAGTCAGAATCAATGATGCTTTATAAAATTACGTAAAGAAGCTCCGTCATTATATACAGCAAACCACGTTTTCTCTGAGAACGAAGGTGGTTTCACATCAAATGCATCAGTACCGATTCATGTTTATTTACAAGGCTGGTAATGGGCACTCATTGTGGCACAGAGCACAGAGCCTCTCTCATTCCCTCCAGTTACATAACTGCCACGCACCACAGGATAAGCCACACGGGACTTTCAGCCAGTGTGTTTCTAGTCAAGCCTTTCACATGAACAAGACTGTGTGCTGGACATGCAAAGCTAACAGAGCACTAGGCATATTTTAACAGTGTATGCCATTACATTTACATGAAATAGGTGTGTGTGTGTGTGTGTGTGTGTGTGTGTGTGTGCGTGCGTGCGAAGAGGGATGGGCAATCAAACACTTTTCTTGACCTGACAACAGAATAATGACTACTGTGTTTATGAATTCTCTTAGTGCACTGACAGATGGAAGTATTTGTTTTTCCAGAGAAGGGCGGTATACAGATAACAGACCATGCAGATTCACACGAACATACAGACCATGGTAAAAATCCACAAGTTTAATATAGTGCCGTCTTCCAAACACTTGGGCTGTGGGTGGGTAGAGAGAAGCATGATGGGGCTTCCCAGAATGCTGTTCGGCTCTCTGCTACTCTCCATTAGTACTCTTGAATGTAATGTTCAGTGTTGTTTTTTGTTGAGACATTGTTAGTCTTTATTCGTCTTTGTCGAGACATTGTTAGTCTTTATACGTCTTTATTTGTGAGGGTGTGTTTCCACCATTTTGGTTATCTTTGCCCCCATTTACTCCACATAATGTTTCTTTTGAAGAACTGAAGATAGTGTTTCCTGGTTCTTCTACTATGATATTACAATATCATTTAAGAGAGACGTGTGGCTTCTTTCTTTGTGACCTGTGCCAATGCCTGTATGACATTTCTATGCCTATTTTCAAAAACAGTGTCATACCGAAACTTATTGTCTGTGTCAGGCCCGAGTGAAACAGCAGCACTTCAGCAGTTAGAAGTCAGGGCCGTTTGGGATCTCGCTCGCGCTGCCTGTTGTGTCCTCGTGGAATGCCAGCCAGAGGGTGCTGGTTTTGGACAGGGTGAGGCATGACGGTTTGACTCATGTCAGACTGTCACACCCAAACAGTCTGACAGCACGGGAAGGTGCAGGCTGGGGCTCGTCACACCAGGAGCTCCACTTTTCCAACACAGCCACGAGAAGCACTGCGCTTCACTACACAGACATAAGGCCTATTTAATGACTGGCATAATGATGAAATAATAAACCGCACAAGAGCAATCATTGGTAGGAGGCAAAATATAATTACAGCCAGTAGTGATCAGTGACTCAATGACGCCTCTCCTGCTCCATTGTGTGCAAGTAAAGGAATTAACCCAGGCCACTGGGCATAATGGGCCTTAATGAATCAGGGGAAGATTAAAGAATACATCCAACACAATTCTTACATAACAGCTGTGGGCCACAACTGCTGCTTATTTCAGAGATCTGTTCCCCTTACAAAAAAAAGCACTACTCAAATATGACTTAATAAACCAATACAGTGGTTTCCCATGAGGAGTGGGCTGCACCACTGAACCCGATGGTTTATGTGGGTGTAAGCTGCACAACGGACACAAATAAGTTCTCCCGAAAAGCAGATATCAGCACTTCAAAAGCAGGTAAGCAATCCGTCAATAAACCCCTGCCTGAATTCCACACATCCAGACATGAGCACACTCAACAACAGCAAACTAACAACGATCACAACGCACGAGTTCTCCTCTCCCGCGTAAATATCACCAGCTTCAACATCCCATTAAAACTGGCGCAGCTGTTTTAAGAACAAAAACATGACCGTCACTTCCGCTGCTCCCTGTGCTTACGAGCCAGCTGTATGGGTGGCCACCGTGCGGCCGACGTGTACGAGGCTGGGTGCTCTGGACAGCTGCCACTGCTAGCGGAGGGTCCCTGTGTGTCTCCCATTTAAAAATCCCCCCAAACATCCTGTTAGGACTTGTACACATGCCTACTGGAGCCTGGAACCGCATGTAAAAACACCTTCTTTCCTCTTTGTTGCTTCATTATTGGTGATCTTATTGGTATTCTTTGCCAGTGACGAGAACCAAGAGTCAAACTACACGTGCTTTCTGAAGGGAAGAGATACAGAGGAAAAAAGATGACACCGTTCTATTTACCGAACAGGCAAATGGAGACGAGCAAACGGACAAATTAAACCGAGCAGCAAAACAAGGGCAAAAACAAGAGCTCCTATTGACAAGATGCCTCTCGACATAGTTCCACCGAGGCCAGGGAGCAACCAGAGGCACGAAGAACAACTCGTGACCAGCACGCGAGGTTAGACATCATAAACACATACACAGAGCAACATGTCAACATAAATGAATGTTTGGGGGACCCCTGCACCCAAGACCTTTGCTCTGAGCGTGTGTTGGTCTCCCTTGTCTGAAAACCTATTTGGAATATGGAAATTACAGCTGACCTACATATGGTGCATGTGAACTAACAGAACCTCTTGTGTCTGAGTGGGCAGTGATGAACCTTAACACCAGTGAAAATCAGTATGGAAGCGCCACAGTGTACTCCGTTCTCATATTCACATCAGAGCAAGCACCACACTGTGCCTAGCAACTGGCTGATCTACAGTCTGGAGATACGGATGTCACCCCGGTACCTCGAGACGCACGTGCCAACTAGCCGTGGCTCACGTTTCGCTGCAAATCGAATCCAAATTCCTATGCGGCCTTTTCGTGTGTTCATGTTGCTCTTTCAGGCGCGTTCTGACATAATGGCCGTGTGTAGTCTAGCTGGACGAAGCAGAGAGCGGAACCTAGTGTCTATGGGTCTGGCCAGCCAGGCACAACCACAAAGGGCTCTTGAATTAATGATAATAATCACCCAGCGCTGACATGAGATCCACTACAACAACCGCTGAGAGCAGTCAAGTGGCCACCAACAACAGCCTGAAATGGCAGCATCGAGTTATATTATGTCTTTCAGGCACTAAGTATAAAATCCATGTTGCAGTGCTTCAGTAAAGGAAAGTAAGGGGCTGCATTAATGTCAAGCAGAAGCCATCCTTCCAGAGATGGGGGCATTTATGGCTACACCATTGGAAGAAATTTCAAATATGACTGTCAATAATTTTTTTTTCCAAAGGAAATTTTAGCATTGGCCCCAGTACTTGAATAATGCACAGCATGACTCTTATTGAATTCACAGGATGAGTCACTGTAAGCAACTGCTTTGACACATTCAGAAGAAAGGGTAAAACCTGAACTTATTGGATGCTTTCATAGCTCTGACATCAGCTGTTGTTCTGAATGTGAAACCATTATGCCCTAAAGTTAGAAGTCTACTGAAGCATGCAGATATGACAAAACGATAGCGCTCGATGTCCAAAGTTCCCGAAACTCATCCGAAACTCATCCAAATCAATTTAGTCAGCTTTCTTTTCTCCTTTCCCCTCCAGCTTCCTGCACAGACAAACGACAAAGACAGGAGAATCGCTGGGCTGCAGGCACCCTGGGCCTTACAAGCCTCTCAGCCCGAGCGCTTTGATCAAGTTGCAGGCGGCGTTCTCTTCCCGGAGCCTCCGTTTGGAGAAGTCGGGGGATTTCGCCGCTTCCTCTCGCGGGCCCCGCTCGGTGCGGTGGAGTGTGGGCCGTTGCCCTTTGAAGGTGATCTTGCTCACGTAAGCTTTCATCTGCCTCTGGCTGGGCATCCTGCCCTCGTCATGACGCAGCGCATCACCCAGGAGGGAGGGAGGACTCGACTCATACCGGCGGTGGGAGGAGGGGGAGGAGCTCCCGTCACATGATGCTCTTCTCGGGACTCTCAGGAGTCGAGGGCCCGGGGGGCCCGAGGGCCGTTTTTACATCAACGACGTTTCGGATCATAATTGAGAAACATCAAAGTCGTGGATGCGATTTTTCAATGAGTTGCAGATTTATTGAGACATTTGTGTGGGGAGTAATAAACACTTCACTTCAATGTTTTTCTTGGACACCACCGTCACATATGTTTGGATGAGAAAAACTCCAGCTCAAGGTGTCATCTGCAGTCATATGCTGCTAGTTTGGCGCATTTTCCCCATGACGACCATTCCGCATAATGCTCAGCTTAAATTGGCACATGGTATCTGATTACTGCCTTCACAGCCTCAGTTATGTGAAAACAGAATCCGTTATGTGAATATGTGAATACGTTTCCAATTGCGGTTCAGAATCCAATTCTTCATCCTGCTTCTCAGCCGTGCTTATTTTACACAGCAGTCTGTAAACTATGCATCTGCCAATCAGAACTCACGACAACCTCTCGCGCACTGAAATGAACTCGCTCAAACTTAAACGAGCTGCCACACATTTTGTCCACGATGTGTGGAGGAGCTAAATAAACTGTTCCTTAAGCAGCAGGGGTTGTGCAGGGGGAGACAGCCACGTTCTGGTCCTCCTGTGAAGAGGCCAGAGTGAGCTCTCACGGGCGCCCTAATGAGAAAGCAGCACAGCCCTGGAGTTGGCATGGTAACCCTGAAAGAGTGCCTTACGGTCTCCCGTGGCGATGTGGCCCGCGCTCACGGCAGCCGTAGCTATGACGTAGCTATGACTAGCTCCGCCTTCCAATCTCGCACGCTTGGATTTGGGTGGAGCAGGTGGGGCAGGACGGACACGGTGGCGTACAGGCTCATTAGCCAGGCATGGGGGGGTGGGGTGTCTTGGAGGACGACGCCAAACACCGTTTGCGACGTCGAAAGGGGAGTCAGGGGAGCGGGACCGCTTTTATCAGCCCGGGCAGCCCAAGAATCCTTAATGCAGCTTTAAATCACAGTCGCTTAACTGCAATTTGCCGTGTGGAGGACATAATTTCTTTCTGAGGCAACGCAATGTTTACCAACAGGACTGGATGAGCTGGGGAAGACGTTGATTTTGGCCTCTCCTAATCGTTAATGAAAAGTGACGAGACTGACACACATTATCAAATAGAGACATGGGTCTTCAGACCTCAGTTTGCCTAAGAATATGATGGGAACATTACATGACAAAACAAACATTATCATAATATCACATTATATAGTCTGGGAAATGAAGAGAGATAATTGGAAACTTTGAAAACCCACAGTGGTTCATGCCATGGCAAATGATGGCTGGGCAACATATTTATATTCATAAACCAGACCATGAGAAAAGGGGACAGACGAAATTGAACAAACTACCAGCTGGTGACCGTACCCTCTCTCCAAGAACCAGAGCCTTTTCGGGTCAGCAGCGTGTCCTCCCGCTCACTTCCACGAAGGTGGGGATGTCTGTTCTCCTCCTGGGTTTTCATTTGCATTTGTATTTCACAGGATTATGAAAGTCTGTGTGATGTGGCAGCCACGTCTCTCGTGTGTCTCTTATGGGTGTGGGGTTTGAGACCCACGCAGCTCCAGGCCAGAACAGCGTCTGGAGCATGTCAGAGCTGTGATATTATTAAGTGAGGCTGCACACAGGAACACACGCGTACATGTGCACACACACACACTGAGTCTTAGCTGGATTATCTAGGGCAGGGAACCGAGCTAAGTGTGTTTCAGAAGGCAAGGATCAGGCAGGCAGTAAGCCCTCGTCATAACAGCCTAAATGTGGACGTGTTATCTCTGACTTGATGGGAGGTCTGAGAAACTGCCAAACTCCAGCTCAGCTACAATCCCTGCTAGGGTACGGCTGAGCCTGCACAATGCTAAAACAAAAGATCAGGATCTTGCTGAGGGCAAGATATGTGCAGGTGTGTGCATGTGTGTGTATGCATGTGTGTATATGTGTGTACGTGTGTTTGTATATGCGTGTATATGTGTGTGCATATTTATGCGTGTGTGTGTGTGTGTGTGTGTGTGTGTGGTCCCTAGTTGGCCTGTCGAGTGTGAAGAGACAGTGAACAGTAAACGATCTATGTCTTTGTCTTCAAGTTGAAATACACAGCGGTGACCATTACTGATGGAGTTGGACAGAGGTGCAGGATGAGGGAGAAAGAGAGAGAAAGAGAGAAATAAGAATGCCAAGAAATCAGTGAAGGAGAAAAACTGATGAGAGAGAAGAAAGGGAAGAGAGTGAGAAATGACATGGAGAGAAAATAAGAGAGAGAATGAGCATGAGCAGATAGAGAGCAGGACTAGCTGTGAGGCCACACTGAGACCCAGACAGCTATTTAGAGCAGAGACGGCCAGCAGTCAGATGGGTCTCCTGCGTTCTGCAGTGGGCCATCCAGCACCTCCAGTCCGTGCAGCCCGGACACTCAGCACGTCTAATGAACACTTAGTGTAATGCCTCGCCAGTAGCAGTAGCTGTATTATCCCCCAGGCCCGAACAAACAGATGGGTCTGGCCATTCTTATCACCCCTCACGGCTCGTAAAGACCGGGGGCTTTAACATCGAAATGCATACTGAAACTGCACAAGGTTTACTATACCAATATATAGGAAATAAACAAACGGCTCTGTTAAATATGCCTTTTTTAAAATGTACTGCAAACTTTTGCTATGGCTATAGTCTGCGAATCCGTCAAGGTCGTGAAGCTGAACATAGGATGAGATGAAGATAACGTGAGATTTCCATTAATCGAGCGCTTTATCTACAGGAAGGCATCCGGCCTCTGCATTCGCTTCAAACCAGCGAGCAGATTGTCGGGCTCTCTCCATGTGAAATTCCAATTCTGCCCACAGCTGGTGTGTGTTCTGGCCATCTTCTCCTTGGACCACGTATAACACACTGTCCCTCTGCAGCCACGTTTTTACACTCTGTGGAGGAAGAAGCGGAACACTGTGGGCTGTTAAATTGCTTTAATCACAGACCCTACAGTCAGCCCAATTACCACGCAGCAAGGCGGGAGAAAGCCAACGTTCAGAGCAGCGCGTCACATAATGCTTTCCTCTAAAGCAAGGCCAAGATCCTTCCCTTATTTCTGCACTGAATGCACAGTGAAGACAACAAAACACTTACATGTACATTATTTTCCGACTATACAGCAATCTCCAGGATTAGATGCTTCTGCCGGGTTTATTTGACGCGTAATGAGAAAAGCATCGAGCGTCGGCCGATAATTAGCAGCCGCTGCCGATGTGTGTTCCGCCCCAAACGAAAGCTTCGAGAAACAGAACATAGCACAGAAAATGTATTATTCACAAAGTAAACACCTGTTTTGAAGGGGTCTTGAAACACTTAACAGCCATGTTATTGCACTTTGACAACCACCTCTTTATTCTTTACTTTGATGCCGAGATGAATTGCAGAGAGGACTTGCTATCGAGAGAGCAGGACAAAAAGAACACTGTTTCAAGCTGATAGGGAGGACATTTTCATTTCTGAGCGGCCGCTGAATAGCAAACATCTCACCTTATGTTTATTCATCTCCACTAGACTGTTAAATGGCATTTGATAATGAAGGCAGTCTATTTGGGCTAAAGTGTATAATGCTCTCCAGGATTAATGTGCTCCCCTAGGTTGGCCCGTTTCCTCATGTGGGCCAGAACTCTGGACGTAATGCTTATGCAGTGAAGGGGTAATAAGGGGTCAGGACAGGGCACGTTGTGGACGGGCCTGGTCCTCCCAGCAGACCAGGCTTTGTTTATCCCATAGGCTGGAGGGCAGCTTCACTAAGATGTCACTAAGCTTTCAACAGGACTTTTATCACGACGGACTTTTATTGCACCGGACTGCCCTCGCCGCGTGGCTCCACAGCCCTGTGCAGACGGAGAGTATTCGAATTGACTTTATTTACCAGCACTCAGGAGCGTAAAACTCCTGGGAGCAGCGTACAGCATGGATCACTTCTAAGGGAGGGAGGGAGAGATTGGATACCAGTCTAAGCCTAATAAAGCAGGCCTGTGTCATCAGTGTGATGACACTCCGCTATCATATACACACAACGAGACAGTGTTATCTGTTTACATCTGCACCTATTTCCCCTCGGGCTGAGGGAGCAGGAAGATAGATAAGGCAGGTAGTTAGCCCGAGCCCTGTAATGACTCCATCCAGACACAGCCGTCTGAAAACTGGCTCTCCAACGCCTCACCTTTCTCACCACTGCGGGAAAAATGACACTGCTTCTCTGCAGAGCAAACGCAGCAAGGGCAAATTTTTAAAGGCTGTAGTTGTAGTAACTCCATCTACGTGGTCAAACAAACAAATTACCGACTGAAACATGCTTGGAGGGCAGAGACAAGCTAATTTATCACACAAATTAGGACTCTTCAGCTCTGCTAGGAAGAAAGACAGGATACAGTTTCTCAGCTTCGATCCTACAGACCGACCCACTGCCTTGTACAGTTTTCCCTCTCTAACATATCTCAGTTCATTAATTATCAAGCTCTTCAGGAGACCAATTAGGTGTATTAGAGCATGGAAATAAGAAACTGGGAAGGGCTTTGGCAAAGGCCTGGAGCTGGAAACCCCAGAGACACTGTACAGGGAGGAAAATCGTGCTAGACCATCACACTCTCTAGAGATTGAAGTTCATCTTCATAATTACCTCACTATGTTAGTGCTGCTATTCACAGCCAAATTAACTACCATTCAACATATTGGTAGTGATTTTCAAATGCACTGTGCTCAAGACACAAAACAGCTAAAAATGATTTAAATCTAAATGCTCAGGCAGCATTGCACAGAGGGTTTTAAGACAAGCCCTTACAAAGAGGCTGTCAGCATCAAACATACATCACTTGCAGGGCACTCAAACACAAGCTCAAACAACATCACTTCAAAGAATAATGGATGGTTGGTTTGAGTATCGAATGTCTGTAAGCAGGCATTTGTGTCTGATTCAAATGTCAATAAAACAACTATAAATGTCAAAAACAAGGTGTTGGTCTAACAACGGCTTTATGGCAATAAACTCTTTCACAAATTGATGTATTAGATTCTATTAAACAGCAGTGGCAGCACGCTCCAGAAGGAACAGTTTAAACCTAGCATTAGCATTAACAGTAGTGGCCACGAGAGCGCTAGTTACCCTTTCATTATTATTCAGCCTTTATAGCCAGCTTAATTCACCCCCCTCATCCCTGTCCCCTCCCCATCCATCACAGAAAGTAAAAGCAACGTTCGTTGTCAGGCATCTGATCTGAATAACGGCTTCCCTTCACACTGGACACCTCTTTACATTTTAATGGACACTGAAAGCTATGAATAGAGGCAGGTGTGGGGCAGTGAGGGGTCAGTGCTGTTGGGAGGCAGTGACGCAGGGCCCTCTGGTTGATGACAAAATAGTGAGGCTGTCTCAATACGCTGCTTTAGTCCCCCAAACCGCCACAAAACATCCAGAATTCATAAACTGGTGGTTTATTTAGCTGAACGTAATGGAATGTCACAGTTAAGGTTTTTTTTTTTACTGCCTTTTTAATTTTGTGATTGAATGCTGACCTACGACATAAAAACAAAACAGAGCTAGAGAAGAGAGATGAAGAAGAGGGGAGAGGAAGAGGGAGGAGAATCATTTCCTGTCGGTGCTACTGAATGGAACTGATTGCACAATAAACCATGTATTATAACTGTGTGTGTGTGTGTGTGTGTGTGTGTGTGTGTGTGTGTGTGTGTGTGTGTACACATGCACGTGTGAGGGAGATGAAGGCACTGGGCCATGGTCCTGTTCGATTAGCATGTCTGGCCCTCAGACTTCTCACTTTTCTTCCCACACAAGTACTTTCTTGGACGAGCGCAGCCACATTCCAGAAGCTTTATGGAGACAGAAGAGCGAGTGGAGTCATTTTCCCAGAGTCAGTAGGCCTGTGTACAGCAACAACACAGCAAATGGCGATTACTTTACAAATCATGTGTCAGTGAAAACTACCACCAACACGAAAGCACTACCAAAACTCGTCATCTGAAGAAGTCAGCGTTAAGTCTAAGCTAACCACTACGCAAAAGCCCAGCTGCATGCCAACGTGGTGACAAATTTGCGGATGACTCTCCATTTCATGACACTACATTTGACCTTCTGAAAAAAACTGCTCAAGGGAAGCCAGACAGCGTTAGCATGTGACGCTAAATGAATGACACTCTCCTCTACGTTGGCCGTGCAGCTTCAGCTAGCGTCGCCCCAGCAGACAAACAGCAGTCAAACCCCGATAAATGCTCAGTGCAAAGTAATGCGTTTACAACGCCACCGACGCTGGCACGCTTGCAGGAGATGCTAAGCCATGATAAATTGCTTGTAGGAGATGCAAAGGTTGATGAATACCTGCTCCGTGTGATTAAAGTGTCCGAGTTGATTTTATCGCAGGCCCTTCCTCCCGGAGGCCGGACTCCTCCATAGCTTTGCCGCAGCAGGAAAATTAAATGTCAGGATATTCTAACAGTAAATAAATGAAATGCTGCCTCCAATAATCTTCAGAACCAACTTGGCAGAAATGTTTGCTTTCATGTTTATGATTCAGTCAGAATTGCATATGCGAGTACCATCTTGGTGCAGAGTGATTTTGCAGGCCAAACAAATTATTTATTTCACGATTTTACTTTTGATACCTTTTTAAATTTTGGCCTTGCAAGCATGACATAGAAAATATTAAAAGTGAAACACTGGCTTTCACATATTTAGAATAGTGACAATCATGCCATTCCCGTGACTAAGCTGGTTATAATTATATAGTGTTGCCTATACTAACGGTTTTCAGTGTCCTGTTTTATAAAGGTTATAAAATAGAAATGAATTTAGAATTTAGCTTGGAGAATATGTCCTTTTGCAGGTGGGTCTCCATGTATCTCCAAACCCCAAGCACTTCTGCTATGACCTTACTGGTCTGTCACCTGCTCTCACACGGCTTACGCCTCACACAGGGGGCACTTGCAGTTTCACTGTCTTAAGAAATATGGCATAATTACGCCAAGCCCAGCTTTGCAAGACCTTCAAAGACAATGTGAATTATCCAGCCTTTAAAGGGATGCTTGCATGACTTAGCTTTATGATACGATAGTCTGGGAAACCTACTCGATTGGGTAATTCAGAGGACGAGAGCAGAAAGGTCTTTTTCATGATCACATAATCAGCTGTATTCATAGTGATGTGGCAGTAGCCTCTTTAAGTAAACAATAGGCCCAGCAGGGAAGGCTAAGGAAACCAATAACAATACATTTCTACTTTCAGACTTAATTAGCATTTTTACTGATGAGATTCGTTAGTAGAAATAAGCTAAAATGGCTGCGCACTAGCTGTCCACTGTGCACACATTGTCTCTGGACCAAGTTGTTTACAGGATCGGAGACAAAGAGGTGACTAGGACAAAAGTCACAAGATTGTGCTCACAAAAACAAAATTCTCATTGTTGCAGGATGAGCAAGCGGCTGTGGTCTGTACAAGGTCTTGCAGTGACCGGTTGAAGTAAAGTTGAAAACGGGTGTGGTATTGCCCATCAAAAAAGTACTTTTTTGCATTATTTGCATTATTTTGCATTATTTCTTTCAAACTTGACTTCTAACCCTCATGCTTCCTTATTAAAAAGGCATATCAGCTATTCATACGAGGTGGACTTTGCATATGGATAGTTGCATTTGAAGTGCTGGCTAGCTGTTGTTCAAGATGCTCTGGAAATCTCTGGAACCCCTCCCCCCAACTGAGTATAAAACTTAATGAGGTTCACAGAACGAACTCCCCTCTTGGTCCAGTTCATTCTAATTACCTTCCCCTTGACTTGTGGCAACACACAGGCCTCCATCTGTCTGAAAGACTCATTGCAGATGCAGCAAAACGAACTCTATACAACACAGTTCCAACAAAGTGCAGAGCAATTCTTCCACCTTCAAAGTTACTGTCTCAAAATATGGCCCTCTGACTGAGGCTTAACCGCTGTAATATTCAGAACAGAAATGAAATGCACCGAAGTGTTCAGTCTTGCTAAATCTTTCCTCCTGCAGGACATTTTGACTAACACAATCCTAACGACGATGAATACTGCCACATGGTGTCTTTGTAAAAAACCGTGCTTTGACATTTCAAAGCCAAATACGAGTGACTTTAAATCTTTTTTTTTCCCTTGCATCAAGGTGTTCTCTCAATTAGCATTTGTAAGGACAATTGTCGCAACATCATTGTTCAGGAAAAGGTTATGTTCCCGGAGCTTCATAGTGCGTTGTATTCTGAGCAAAATATTCAAGCAAGATAAAAGGCTTATCTGACTGGAATATGCCACACAGAGTGGTACATTATTAATACATTTATTATTTGCCAAGAACACTAGAGGGGAAAAAAAATGCTAAATCTCTGCAAACAAAGCTAAAAAGAACCCTCATTTTGCTTGGATTCCCCGATATGCTACTGTGGTTACAGATTAATTTGATCCCTGTCTCAAATTGCTCAAAGCAGGCTCTTTCCAGCAAAAAGAAGAGGAACTGGAGTGAACCAAAAGAATCTTTACAGGATCCGAGGTAATACAAATGGAGTTGTTCTAAAAATAGCATGAATAGTGGTGGTGGTGGTGGGTTCAATATTGTGTACCACAGACCACCTAACACTGCCAATTATGCTACGTAACATAACACTACCTGCCCACAGCTTCACGGCGTGCTGGACTGAAGCAGCACATGATGACAGCCTTGCCGAGATCTCCTCCTGCCACATGCTATGCACATCCCGGCAGCTCCATGGAAGTATCCTGTTATTGCATCAATCAGACAGCAAGAGCTCAACTGCTCAGTAGAGTCCTTGGTGAGTTTTGGAGTGCCCACCCCATAGCCACCCCCCCACCACCACTACCTTATCCCCTCTGATCCGTTAGTACCAATAACAGATCGGAGAGTTTACATGATCTACTGATATCAAGAATCACCTCTCCAAGCCAAGGAAGAACATAGCAAGAGACTCAAACAACAGCTTGGTTACTTTACATAAGAGAACGGTGTTGTGGTTTTTAAGGATTATGCTTGTTTTGTGCTACGGTTTGTGTGTCACATGCAAGTGGAATTACTCAATGCAATTATTTTAATGATTAATTAGTTCTCCTCTACACATGTGGTGTCACTTGAAGAGGCTACAGGGACATTTAAAGAGTATCTCGTCCACAGGCACTACCTTCAATTTCAGTTTGTATAGTTAGTTTTTATTATTGGTCGTCTATTTTTAATATCTGAAAAGTCTTTCTGTGAATGCTTAAGCAGAGTTATTATACATACAAGCTGCTTAAAGATCAAACCCAAACGTGATCACATGTGGTGTTAATGACCCCAGTAGAAGAAACATCTCACTTGGTGGTTAGACAGTGCATCATCTGTGGTTAATTGTTAATACAATTATGCCTTGCCCATTTTAATATATGAAATTTTACATGGATCTTACATGGATCTATATACAACCTATTCTCAAACAGTTGGTTTTACAGTTGATTTAGTGTGAAACGCTACTACTCTCTTGCTCTTTGAAGTTGGAATTGGACTATAAAATTGTCCAGAGCAGAGCTGCAAAGAACAGGACTGGCTCTAAATCCTTAGAACAGACATTTATACGCAGAGCATGTCAGAATCACAAACGATGTCCTTGGCGCTCATAACGTGCTGCATCGACCACAACAGGAGCAAACAGCATGACTCACAGTAGCATGTTAAGCTAAGATGCTAACCCTCAACCTATTAGCAGCCAAGCATAATAATTAGCGGTGTCTGACAAAATCCTCTTTCATCTCAAGAAAATACCACAATGCCTAGCATGGAGGAAAAGATCACAGCAGACTTTCTCTTTGTTGGAGTGCTGTGTATTTGTCAGACTGCAGTCTTTCTTTCTATATATCCATGAGTCCTGTACTACTCTGATGAGAATACAATGCAGCTGTTTCTGGGAGTGGGCCAAACCCAGAGGGACAGGCAAACCCCCTCCAGGCCTACTTAACATTAAATTTCCAGTACTAACAATACTAATAATGTCATAGTACATAGACACACAGGAATACAAACACACTCAGACAATCAACTCTCCACCGTTCCTTTCTATTTAAACATCGTGTGTTTGGCCTTGTGAGAGAGCAGGAACCTTTTCAGCTTACTCACTTGAGCTGGCTTTTTAAAACGGGCCATCGGCAGTCCCACACTCCTGACAGAGAGACCGAGCCTCGCTGAGGATCTGTGAGCCAGTCCTCCCAAACACATGGTCCAGAACAGCTGTGGATAATTCAAGTGGCTAGGTAAGTGGATTCAAAATGGAGCTGGGATGTCGTTTCACCTCATAAATGGGAAGGAACTAAGGAACATCTATTTATAACCTCCGTCCCATTTCTTCAAGTGTGCCAACACCGGTAAACTGAAGTGAGCCCTGCAAATGCCCAGTGGGTTTTATAATCTTGTTGAAACCTCTTCCCTGCTATTGCATTTTTTTTGCTTGATATTACATGACCAATGAAAACAGCAATAGTGAGCGAGCTGCTCAAAGTACTGCAATTAAGTTTCCCTCAGAAGCCAGTTAGCCCTTGGCTTTCTGAAGCACTAAACACAATAAAACAGAGAGAAGGGACACCCACTAACAGTGACAGCATCTGAAATGGTGTGAAGCTTAACGTGAAAGAGAGGCAGAGGAGGAGGAAGAGCAACTGTGTGAAACCACCAGAAAGTGACTGAAACTACCGCAGTTTCTGTTCACCTTGGAATTTTAGTGCAATTATCCAAGCTTACTGTTAATCTCCCTTATGCCAGGAAGCAAATGGAAAAAAATAATTCCCCATCAACACGTCAACATAATATATGTGGTTTGGACAAAGCTGGTCTCTATGTGTTAACCATGCAGAGTGACATGCAGCATATGTTGTAATTCTGGATTTTGAAACACCACCGACTCTGATTTCTGCATGCTGCAGATTTGCAGAATTTTCCAATGCCTCAGGTACAATGACTGGTCTTTGTAACAAGGAAAGACCTAATGCAGTTTGACAGCAGAGATAAAACAAAGATCTGGGCCCCCCATCTTGCTCCGTGCTGAAACCCTCAAAGCCTCACAATCAGCTCTTTGAGGTGTGAACCCTGCGTATACTCCAACCACGCAGGGTACTTCCCCAGCTCATTAAAGAACTGTGATTCATAAGGCATCTTTGTCAGACTCCATAAGACGGAGGTGTCTTGGCTTAATGGAATGAATGGCTCTCACTGTATGACAGGAAATGAATAGAGTAGAGACTCTATCTTAAGGATCAGAGAGAAGACATTTCTCATCCAGTGAAATATTATGCCTGTTTATTGATACCGTTTCCACTAATGGAAGACATTAGAATACATTGTTTATTGTGTCTGGCTCTTTTAGTTTCTTTGTAGGATTTCACTACAGCCCCTCTGTCTTTTAAATTATCTCCTGGCAAATTTCCCACTTTCACTTCTCACTTGCTTTTTGTCTTCAGATTGCTTCGTGAAAAGCAATAGAGCACTTCCAAGACTTTCTGCCCCTCGATACAGACACTTTATTGCCTCAATAAAATGAGAAAGGTCAATGAAAATTGATAGTGGTATATTTAATTCGGACGCAATTGCTTTGGAAAATGCAATGAGGTTTAAGGCTGTCTTGACATTTGAAATGAACCAAATATTGGAACATATGAAATTTGGCCCACTATTCCCATAAATGGCAGCTGGTTAAAGCGTCTCTCAAGCAACTCTTCCCCTGCGTAATGTAGTGCACTCTAATACATGAACTGTTTATCTTTCACACATTCAGACAATATCTGAATAAATTAAAGATGTACAATGCAACCTTTTTAGCTTAATGTTTTTTTTTTAATGAATTCTGAATAGCTGAGTCTAAACGCCACAGTCATACAGCACTGCAGTTTGTGTTAACGTTAACCCAAATTCCAGCATGACCTTGCAGTCTAATCACCCCTCTAGTGGTAATATTGCCACAGTCCTAGAGGGATGTGTTTGCAGAACTTGTGCTGACCAGAAATGCCCACATGGGGCTGCTAAAGGGTTTCATTTATTATTTATTTATGCACATTTTGATCACTTATTTCTGAATGCATAACAATGTGCAAAAGTGCATAAGAATAAGAGAAGAAGAATGAGGTATTCAGCCACAGCTACAGAAAACGTGAGTGTCCCTTTTCCAAAGTCAACACAAACACTGGAACTGAACAGAAGAGAATTTCCAAAACAGTGGAAGGCTCACTTGGATTACTAATTTTTCACATACATTCAGGTTAGTTTGTTGTTACTAATCAAATGCTATGGAAAGCCATCTAATTTTTACCATTCCTAACTGAATTTATGAGAGTTTTACCCACAAACGTATCTTAATGGGAATGGGACCAGTTTTGTTTTGTTTTCTAAAGAGCATCTGCTCTTTACAGCTGAAGTCATTATGGTTTCAAAAGCCATTTGGAATCATTCATTCATACCAGATTACTTATTATAATGTTATTATATGATTATGAATCTGTGATATTCTATGAAATGCTTTGTATACTACAGGTGGGTATACGACACTTGCACATTAATATCCATCCACCCAATAACAAAGGTCAGATGGATTTAGATGTGTATGAACTTGGGCTTGATGATATACTGCCAAAAGATTACATCATAATGTGCCTTTCTGAGAACATTAGATGTGCATACAAAATTTATTTACAGCAGACATGGATAAAGATAGCAAGATTATCCATTATGGGTAACAAGATTAAAGTTTAGTTGATGATAGATGTGGAGCTGGCTAACGACGGACCCAGTAATAGAACGGGGGGTCAAAATACAGCAACAGTGCATCTGAGGTCAAGAAAAAATGACATTACTTATGTTATTGCAACCTCCATCACTTGCATCACTTGGCATTTCAGAAGAGGGTGTGAGCAAACATGGATTCAGATGGTGCATCTCCAGGTATTCATAAGTTTAATTTCTACTGAACAGACCTGCCTAGACCGTCCAAGTAAGTCAACAATATTCTCTCAGTATGTGCAGTTGGTCGGCAGCTGAGTAATGAGAGGAAACTTTGAGCAGACCGTAGTTTGTTGCAGTTTTCCACTGGCCCTATTCTTGCTGTTAATAATAATAATCATAATAATAATAATAGTTGGTGTTTAAGAGTGCATGCCTTCAAGATATTATAACTCCCTCCAGAGCGGAGATTAGCTACAGTGATTAAAGTGCATGTTTCTCAGTTATTTCCTCTTAGAAGTAAGTCTCTTCTCAGGAACCAGTAACACATATATCAGCATAGTCAGGCCTTCTCAACAGCCATTTGATAATTATTAATATAGATTTATACTGTTAACACAATTGCCATGGACCCACTGTATGGATAAAGTCTGGGAACATTTCAAACATTTATTGTGTTGTTTCCTGGAACAAACTTTGCACAATTTCTGATGCGCCCAAACCAAAGAGCCGTAATGGCACTTTTAGATTTCACGTGATGTTTCACAGTAACTACAATTTTGCTAGGTGGTTTTTTTTTCTAACTTTTTTCTATACCCCCACAAAAAAGAAAATAATTTTTTTAAATGCAGGAACTCCTTAGAGTAACGTAGCATGCACCTATAAGACCCTCCTTCTAATCAATGGAACCAAAAACATGTTTTTCATCCTATTTACAATCCAGTTCATATGCATATGCATATGTATTCACATATTGCATCATCAAATTGTGTGTGAATATGCATTCGTACTGCCATCTAGTGACTGGGGGGGATGACATCCCTCTTTAGGAAGATACAAGGCAATACATCAAGTGCACAAACATGAGGTGTGTTCGCTAATTCATATTTGGTAAGAAATAATACTTCTACCAAGATTAGTGATCTACCGCACTGCAGTAACAAGAACAGGAATCGAACCACCTAAACATTGTCCTCTTGTATTTCTATATGATTTACATGTAAATACTTATAACATGGTACCAGACATCAGTGATCCTAGCACTGCTCTTAGTAAAACAAACAGAAACAGTGTTGGTATATTTTGGGTTAGGCATGTTGCCGCCTCACATTACTGTAAAGGTGAGACTCTGGAAGTCAAATTAGTGATTAGTTGTTCTCCATATGGGCCTGATAAAGTGGGGTGAATAACCGGGCAGTGTGAGTCGTGTGCTGTGGCAGGGGCCACATACTGAGAGTTCACCTGCTAAAGCAGCAACCACAGGGGCAAGAGCAAAGCTTCATCATGGACAGAGACCCTTTTCAATCCAATTAATCAGACTTTAAATGACCTCCTTCATTTGGGAAATGACTGGAAATGCATCGGCTATATAAAGACCATACCTTCTGTTTCAGCAGTGTTAGGCCTGCTATCTTACTAGGAATAAGATCTGAAAACGTACAACCGTGTTTCCTACCAACCTGTTACGCGTCCAATTACGCCGAACTCATCCGGCGCTCAAATGAAACGTTTTAAAGCTTGATCATTTTTCCATTTGAGGCGAGAGTGAGACCTCCATCTCAACGTTATGATAATGTAAATCCGGATGGGAAGAAAACACAGAGTGCCTGACAGTTCCTCCATCACATTAGAGAAGCTCTAAAGATGCGCTGTGGCTCAGGCCATTACGGCTCCATGTTCTGGCTGTGGCTCCGTACTAATGGCAGGAGCTCAGGTGCTGCTTGGGATCTCAGAGGAAATTTGATACCCCCTTCACTCGGGGAATTTGGCCCGGAGAGAGTGACCGTGGCTTGGATTCTGGCAGGGGGGCCAGCAGTGGAAGTGGAAAGTGAGCTTTGGGGAGGGGGATAAGGGGAGAGGCGTGGAGAGGAGGGGAGGGGGGGGCATAGCCTACCGCTGAACCGCATGGTTCATCCGAAGGCCAGCCACCTGTCACAAGGCTATCCTCTTACCTCTGAAAGCCTATGCCTGGCCGGACGAGGCACTGCTCCCTGGGCGGTTTCGTTGCCACACTGGCCTTCTGGTGCACACACACACACACACACACACACACACACACACACACACACACACACACACACACACACACGGACGGCCTGGCTAGCCTTCCGCATGACTGACACTCTTCCTCACCCATGGTGAGTGGCTGTGGGGGGATGGTGTGACAGCACTAGCATAACATTTCTGCTGTCCTGCGGGTGCTGTGCTTCATAATGATTGACCTTCGTGCTTCATGACCCACAAGGCATGAATGCGAGTCAACAATTATTGTCATAACAAATGCCAACATAACACATGGTGTGCAGCTAAGTGGAAAGGCTAGTCTAACTTTGGTTTATCATATTACAAATCATACAGTGTAGTCAGTGGAGCCATTAGATTGGAACCCAGTGAGCACAGAACACAGACCCCACAGGGTCTATTTAACCACTTGTTGCACCTTTGCCTTCAGGTAAACCCACTATTCTTTTGTGCTATTATTTAGCTAACAAAATCTCCTTTGTCACATCAAAGAAAATTACTGGCTTCTGGGTCAAAGTTGTTGCCCCAGGAGAGACATGAAGAATGTTTTGGATGAAGTGAAATAAAACTTTGCTCCAGCACAAAGGTTTTTTAATTCTCAAAAACCCTGGCAGTGATTCTCAAAGACCCTGGCAGTGATTCCCAAAGACCCTGGCAGTTTTAAGATTAAAATGGAAAATAGACAAAGGCCCAGAGCAGAGACCTGCCAATTAAATATACTGTAAATGAAATGTTAAAATGAATGCCATGAACAGAAGCCATGAACAGAAGCTGTGTCTATTATTACAGAAAGAGAGAGAGAGAATGAAACAATGAGGGGAAAAGAAGAAGAGAGACACAAAAGCTGTCACCACTGCCTACGCTGCTTACACTGATTATAGCAGAAGCATGTCGTACGATGCCACATAAATAATCATCTCAACCTAAATCAAGCCCTAATGACTCTGAAGTACCACACTTAGCTGTTGGAAGTCACAAATAGCTCTTCCTCATTGCTAATTACTCCAGGCCTTCTGGAGGAGCTGCCATGCCAGCCGATCTGTGGGCAGAGGTGCAGAGCACTGGGGCCAACCGCAGGGGCCACTCTCTGCCCACAGCTCCCAACACTACACAACATGGCCGCCCAGTTTAGGAGCCCAAGCCTTGCACACTAATTGGTGACTCATCACAGAAAGACTAAGGATAATATTATCTTTCACATTTGTGAAAGACAGATGCTAAATACGTCGGGAGCATCTCATGTTCACGTCCGTGGGTGTTTCTCAGTCGTTCTCTGGAGCCAGAGTAAAAAAAAAAAAAAAACTCTTTCCTCTCACCATGAGAAATCTCAGCTTTCACCATCGTGCTGCCATTAGGGTCTCGGCGGGAATGCAACATGCTGAATGGTGACCACGTTTGCGACGTTATTTTTCACACACAGTGGCAGGGCGCTGCCGATGAATGCGATGCTATCTGGCATCATGTTCCATTTGAAATAAAAAAAAAGGGAAAAGAAGGAAATGCTGAGATGGGTAGAGACTTTCCCAGGATCCCTGGCTAATTTGTTAAGAGGTATGCAGCTTCACTTTTGTTCACAGTGTGGATAGATTTCCTCTCCCGAGCCCTGGAATCCCGCGGCCGGAGCAGGAGGCAACAATGCCGGCCTTTATTTGTTCCTTAAGGCGCAGCGAGGTGCATTTGCGCATGGGGAGCGAAACACTGTGGTGACCCATGAGCTGTGGCCGTGACCTGGCAGAGTTTGAAAGCAGCCACTCCAGAACCACAGGGGACAGGGGGAGCAGGGGGCTCAAAGACGGGAGCTACAGAGGCGACACTTCACGCGCTGGGCACCGGCGCCCGGACCCGCAGGCCGACTTCATTGTAGCTAAATGTATAGCACTGGAGGATCGGAGGTGCCACTGACATTTGGCAAATCCCTTAATTGGACAGCTCGTGAGTCACCGGAGGTACTAATACGACAGGAAGGGCAGAGAGCAGCACATATACATCATTACTAGGAGAAAATGAGGGGAATTTAGCTCATGTGAAAATCAGAGAATTAATGATCAACTTGATGAGATTTAATAGCTGCCTTAATATATGCTAATTGTACGAGTCCAAAGTGTAACTTTTACTGATGGACGCAAATAAGCCATGTGGTATTGATGAGTTGCAAGAGCAGAGCTACAAGATGGATGCTAATAAATGTTATTTATATCTCTTGGAATATGGGCTCTTCTTATGATGGAGTTTGTATAACTGCAGGAAAAACTGCATAGATGCTGTCTTGGTCTCAAAATAGAGGCAATGCCCACAGCTGAGCTGTAATCAACCTTTGATCAACTGTGAAACGCCTCACGAGTTAAATTAACACCTGAGGAGTAAAAGGTAAAGGCTGACTGACAGAATGCAAATTACTACACCGCACAATGAAATATGAAAATATGCCTGGAATATGCATGATTATAAGGTGGCAAAGTGGCACTGCTTGTTAGAGCAACAACTCTGGCATCACAGTGGCACTCTCACAAAGATGTGTTTGAAAATCTGCGCCATTTTTCATTGTGTGGAAAATATAACAGCAAGTCGGTACAAGAGTAAAAAATAATTTCACGGAGGACAAAGCAATTGACACTGACTGACTAAAAAATTCCCTTGAAACTCTACCAAGTTGTCAAAAGAAAGAAACCGCCTCTGGAAGAGAGACTGAACTAAGTGAAAGGCACGAGGGCCTTCAATTCAAACTTGAGAAGTGTGTCTAAGAACAAACAGGTGCCATGAGACAGGCACCAGAATTATGGACGTCTAACGCTGACCCAATCATCACCTATAATCTCCTGCTCGGCGCATCTTGATTCAAGTGGCTTTGGTTAAACAAAATTTAGAAGGTCATGCTCTGCCTGTGTCCAGCTTTTTTCTAAAACACTCAAGTCATCTTAACGATGGCTATTTGTATCTTGGTCAACATCCACCCTGCTGAAGCCATTCAAGTCTCTCAGCAGACAAAACACTAAATAACAGCACTATGTGTGCTTAAGCTCTCCCTGTAGGACAAGTATTTTTATGTTCTGGACCAAAGCACTGTTGCCTCTCTGCTGTAACTAAAGTGCTTGTCTTGTTGGGTCTGATCACAAGCTTTTTGTGGCTTCCATATGGATTAAGACAGGAGGTAAGTAATTTGTTGGCAAGTTTGTGTAGCCTCTGGCCTTGAGTGTATAAAAGTGACTGATTTCACTTATCACCCTGAATTATTTTTTAGATCATCTGGATTATGATCATGGAAGCAAGAGGTCAGATATCAATCAAATAATTCTACCACATTAGTGGAAAAAACAGCAAAAGCAGATGACACAATGATCATTCTTTAGATTAATTTCTTAGGCCGCCACATGCCCCTTCCTTCCCCAATTCCCTCTTTTCTATCCAAATTTTAGCCACTAGCAAAGTGTCAATCGTGGCAACAAAGAATGTGATATTGTGTGAAAACGCTGAAAGCAATGCTCTTTTCCTCTAAGGTTATAGTATATCTTAACATACAACTAAGTGATACAGAATGTACATTTACAATAATTATTTCAGCCAAAAAAAAGGCTTACCACTTTTCAGAAACAATTCAGTGAAACCACAATGAGAACTACAGTAAGAACAACTCTCTCATATAACTGGCATATCTCACTAAGAATGAATAATCCACAAGTGTCGAAACCTTATGGTGCCAGCTGCCAGTCAGGGGTCATACATGTAATTTTCAACATTTAGTGTTTGTGGCCCCAGTTTACAATTGTGTGGCAACACTTAACACTGCTGATACATTCCAGACCAAGTGTCATACATCATTTATTCAGGCCACAGTCCAGCCAGTATCATATGCAATTTGGCCCTACAACATTTGGGTATAATCAAATGAATTTGATCTTCCCACATCAACCTCAAAACCTACAGAAGAGGATAACAGACGTTTTATGGGAGATGTGGTAGTTTGAGGCAGACCTCTCATGTTGACCATGATGGTAGTCCTCTCAACTGGGCCCTTTTTCAGGTATGAGATGTGGTAGTTTGAGGCAGACCTCTCATGTTGACCATGATGGTAGTCCTCTCAACTGGGCCCTTTTTCAGGTATGAGATGTGGTAGTTTGAGGCAGACCTCTCATGTTGACCATGATGGTAGTCCTCTCAACTGGGCCATTTTCAGGTATGAGATGTGGTAGTTTGAGGCAGACCTCTCATGTTGACCATGATGGTAGTCCTCTCAACTGGGCCATTTTCAGGTATGAGATGTACAACTGCCTTCATGCTACAAATAAAGCGACACGCCAGCAGAGCTCAGTGCAAACGACCACGGTCAGCTGCTCGGCACCAGGAGGTGGATGCTATGCTAGAATGAATTTGCCACTCTATGCCAAATTGTTATCAGCACTCTCTTCTGACACGTGGCTCGGGGGAACGTCAGACATTTAGGCTGAGCTCTAACAAACCCACAAAACCACACTGTTTGGACTCATACTAAGGGGGGATGACACTAAGGATCCCTTTCAGCACAGTTGTACTCTTACAAGGTTCTGTGTTCAAAAACAAAACAGTAGTAGCTGAGCTTTGCAATTACCTACCACAGTAGCAGTAGTGTATGTTCCATTGAGTCATCATTCAATGACTGCTGAATGTGTAAGGTATATAACAATAAAAGAGTCTATAAATCATCACATCGAGTGTAAATAAGGCACAATGAGTACGTCACGGGCATGAGAGAAAATAGAGTGCCTCAACTGGTTTTTGAAAACCACAGCAACGGTCCCAGAAAGGCAGACTTTATTTCAACCTTTATTTCCACAATGCAAGGACAATCTGTAAGTAAATTAAAACGAATTCTATCCCACAACCATTTCTTCTTGGGCCCTTGGCATAGTAAAGTGAATTACAGCAATTCCAGATACAAAAACTGTTAATCAATCAGGTCTGGGGCTGCATTTACATAAAACATTGGGCTCAATGTGAACTCGAGACCCTCTAATTGAATAGCAGACCCCTGATGGGACACTAATAACATTAATGGACTCCTTGTGGATTCTTGGCATTGGGAATATGAATAGAAGATGCATCTCCATGCTCTCTGCAGACACAACCTCTAGCTCTGTGTGAGAGAGCGATTGGTGGGAATAGGAATAGCCACCACAAAGCCCCGAGAAATATATCTGACACACTAGGTCAGCCGTTGAAAATTACCTTCTGCACTTTCCAATATCAAGAAACTCTTTTTTTTCCTGACCTGGTGTCATAAGGACACCAGACGAGATTTAAGCTGAAGTCCATGGCAAAAAAGCATGAAAGCAACATTTTCTCTATTGAAAATGCATGAAAAGTGAAGGAATTGGACAGCAGCTACTTTAAGCAATTATTTTCGGTTTGAACATCACCCAAAACTACAGAGAGGAAGATGAGGAAATTTAGCATAAGCAGAGGCAAAGCTGAAACATCACTGAGGAGCCCATATGAGGTTCCTTTCCTGCCTAAATGTAATCTTAAATGCATAATTTGAACCAGGCAGGGTTTGGAGGGGATTGCTGACAGATACCTGCCAAACTAATGCCAGGCTCTTTCCCTCGGACAGAGAGCGTCATCTGAGCTGTGACACCCATTAAAATTCAAACAGTACCTCCTTCAGCAAACAAAGGATATTCCAGATGGCCACAGAGATAGCCACCAAGGAAAAACACCTATCATGCACAACCTTACATACAGAGGGTTATCAGGGTGGAATATTGGGTTTCTCCTGCTCTTCTGATGTTCTTTATCTGTATACGCAAACATGAAATGTATTTATACAACAAAGTGAAATAGAGTAAGACCCATTATGTCACCTGTGTAAAGGTAAAAAAAAAAAACCTTAGCTACTGTCTTGAAGAAACCTGTGATGCTCACCAAATGCTCAAGTATGAAATCCCATAGGAAACTGTCAGCCCCCTAAGGTCATGTTCTGAGACACTGGTAAGAGCGTGACTAGGCAAGGTTAATTCTGCTGTGTTTGATGTGGCAGCTGATGCAGCAATGTGGGTGACGGTTCCTAAAGTAGGCAGTCATCGCTTTGTGAATGCCTATATGTTCAGAACAATACACAGATTCAATAAATTTCAAATTCAATAAATACTGCATAAGCAAAAGACACACAAACAAACAAACAAACAAACAAACAAACAAAAACTAAGAAGGTGAACTTCACTACATCAAAATATTTCACATCAAGCCCCAATTAGTTTAATTTAAAGAGCTTATAGAGAAATGGTTGGTGAAGTGTGTGTAGTTTCATAAACTCTTGGGGATTCATAATGCTGTGAAGATGTTCAGAATGCGGTTAACAGGTTGTTACCTCTACAACATTTACACATCATTTCGAAAGCAGCCTTTTCCAAAAGGCTCATAAGGTTATTTGACAACATAAATGGCACAACACTCGATAAAGAAGAATTTAGATAGCATGCAACATTACGCAGGAAATAAAAATACTATTTGAATTAAATCATTAAAGTTTTACTCTCCAACTTTTGACACAGGACAGTTAGAAGACTGTATTTTTAAACACAACCCAGCGTTAAAGCTAGTAAATAAACACACAGTGTTTGTACAGTGTGGCGTAGTGGAAGTCACATGTAAGTATTTTGGTTCTGTAGCTACAACACTGTAACGCGAGCGGCACCGACCGTCAGGCTGCCCAGCACTCACATGTAACATAACGTTCACCAGCCTCATGACAACCGTACGAAGACGTATAAAGGTTTATTGTCTTAAACGTTAACGTATCGTTAACGTATCATTAACGTATTATCGTTACGTGCGCAGTACTGATGATAAAACACAAATAAGTCGCTTACCTTGACTCGCAGAGACGCTTTCCGGAGACTTTACACTGGAGGTTGCGAGTGGACGTTTAGAAGACTTAGAAGTTTACCGAAATTGTCTACGTGATGTTGGACTCAAATGCCCATTTTCACGTCGCTTCACTCACGGACTTTGACGATGCTGTAAAACACTGTGGAAATATCGTAAGGGCTCGGCGACTGAAGTCTCCCAAACGGGAGCGTACAAGTCATTTGACGACATTCCCAAAGTCAGCGCTCCCCGAGGTCACGTGACTGTCCCACGGGGGTAGCTTTCATCTCACCCCGTCGGGACTCCTTATAAATAAGACGAGCACATCCTTACTAACTTTCATCATTCGCCGATGTGTGGGATCAGTTTGTCTTTGTCGGTGTCACTCCTTCATACATGGCCATCCATTATTGCAACTACGTCGTCTAGATGTAATGTTAGGCCATTAGACTATGTAGAATTCCTTCTACCAAATATAATAGACTACACTGACAAATGTTTGCTGCCTGTTTCACTAAATGCAGCTGATAATTGATGTGTTTTTTTCTTCTTAGACATGTTATTACTGGTAGGTACGCTGGACATTTTTCTATGCTATTTAACAATTTCCTAATTAGTATTTAACTGGCATTGTTGAGAAAAATAAGAAAACTAAAAGCTTGATTGTGATGGATTACACACTGCTGTAAGAATAATCAGAAAATCTATGACTAAAATTTGAATTTGTTCCACAATACTCTGTAGAAATCACATGGTGCGGAAGGAGGGCCACATTCCTGCAGGAAACCACATTGGGCCCTGTTCAAAGTGGAAAATCTCTCTGGAATGTCTCTAGACTCAAAAGCACACTCACTCTTTCACATTATGTAAGCATTCAGTGGGGAGAAATGTTGAAGAAATTAGTATTTAGTACAACTTAAACTGCTTTTTGTTAATCTTACAAAAATGCTTTTGTCCCTTGGAATTTATGCTACAAGCATGAAAAACCTTTCAAATTAGTTCCAGAGTGTTAAATGCACTAGGAAACCACTCAGTGACAGAACTGGCTGTTTATGGACCTCTAGTGCAGCAGTGGGGGTTCAGACTCTCCCCATTTCAACACGACGCAGAATGCATGCAAAATTTGGAATGGCAATAGCTATAGACTGCAGATTCCAGCTGAAAAGCTAGTAACTTCACACACCGCACTGTGTGTGAAACATAATACACTCCATTATGGAACACCGTTCTGACTGAGCAAATTATTATGCTTGACCACAGCTTCCAACATTCTCTGCTTCCAAATCCACCATACCAATGATCACATCGGCATTTGTCCTCAATGACTCTGATAATTCCCATTTGATTCAACGCACATATATTTGCAGGGTGAAATGATGATGTTAAATGAAAGGCCAAAAAGGGATTAAACTGCTAACGAACTACAATCTCTTGAGGGGCTGTTGAAAATTCTTAACACAGTCACTTGGTTCTCTGAAGGCCTGATATATATTATTTTCTTGTGAAGACTTTATGAGATGGATTTTCACTGATATTCCCTTCTCTTGCAAAACTATGAAGTCAGGATTGGAGGAAATGACAATATGATGCTGATCATCTAATGCGGCCACATCAGTGCAGTTATATCTTGTTTTTGTTTTATAGCCCCTCTGGTGCAAACTCACCCATAATCCGTTTGGCAAATGTCACCTAAGAATACAGGAGCTCACATCAACATCTGCCTTTAATCAGCAAGGCATTCAGTGGATATGCTGAGTAAAGGCTGGGAGGGAAGGATTATAACAACATGTGACTAAATCAAAGCTGAAAGTGAGGGGAAAACGCCTGACTATAAGTTATGAAACAGAGTGGCATTAGTATGCAAAGGCACATATTGGAGATGCCTCCAGTGTGTTTTCATGTAGACGGTTGAAACAGCTACTCATGCAGGCAGAGGCGAAGGGCAGGGCTGGGATATTGGAGGTGACAGATGCATCTCATAGTTTAACTGTGCAGAATGTTAAACAGGTCCTCCTCCTCCTCTTCATCATCATCATCATCATCATCATCATCATCATCACTAACAACAACACCAACATCAGCCTCTAATCCATGCTGATACCTCCCTCTCCGCATTGTGAACGTGTGGAGTCACCCGTACACTCTATTACTTGTGTAATAGTGAAAGGTTTGTGCATGCATTGGTGTGTAATCGTAGGAAGTCCTCAAACAGGTGTGTTGGTTCCGGATGAGCCAAAAACGGCATTTTCCCTGGATGCTCGTTAGTGCTGAGCTTGTTGACAGTGAGCATGTACGCATGGGAAGTCTAATGAAATTCCAGCAGGACAGAGTCATTCCCCTATGGAGTTCCTGCAGGGCCAAAGAGTATGCCATCACGTTTTCAGCTTCAACGGCCTTCTGTTTCAGAAAAGAATCTATTAGGTCATTGCCTGGTATATGTACCCATCCTTTTGTTTGTTCACATGAGTTTACATTAGTATATTATAAAATGCATACGTGCAACCTGAGGCAAATGCAGAATGAACCTGTGTGACCATCCAAGTGTGAGTAGTGTGAAAATGACTCCACCATATGAAACTAGTATAGAACTTCGATAACCGATAGGAAGATTGTGCCTTAAAACATATTTCAGTTCTCCAGGGGCACTGATTTCAATGGTGAATGTTTCCAGTAAAATAGATTTTCCTTAGGAGAGGATAAGTTTAATCTTAGATTAGACTAAAGTGTAATTAAACCAAGATAAAACATTTTGTTGGAACTCTGGGCCATGTGCCTTATGGATTTAACAAAGCAATCTTGTAAAGCTCTCTTTGCTAGTATTCTTAAGATTAAAGTACATGAATCTGATCTGAGCAAAAGGCATATTAAAGTACCACCAGCTCATGGCCAAAGCTTTTATTTAGTGATTGCTAGCCAAATTACAAGCTTGGCAATAATAAGAAAATCATTAAGTAAACTAGGAATATACGTCAACAGACCAAAAGCACAAAATCCTCTCTGGTTGAATGTCTCTAATGTCTTCCTATTTTTGCTGGATATTTGTCTGTTCGGATTACAGTTGGAGTGGCAGCAGGAAAAGTGACTGCTATGACCATCACTTCTCATGTGAATATATAACAAATATAACAGTGCCCCAAGATAAGACAATGTCTAATGAATTACTCCAATTTACATAATGATTAGTCCTCTGCATATTGTAAATCATTAAAGGTTTATAAATAGTTAATCAGGAATGGGAGGATCCGGCAGAATCTTAGGAATAATTGATGAGGTGGGCTACAGATGGGACACAATGCCTAATTAAGTTCTAATAAGCCATTTTCTTTAGTTATGGCTCAAAAACATTGTTTCAAGCATAGGTTACACCACATTTAAAGCACGTGAACATAAATGGTTTACTGTACAAAATGGAATGATGAATGTAATGTGTACATGAGGGATTGTCTGTGTTCTGTCCATTTACAAAAAGAGATTAGCATGAAGGATCTGAGGACAACCCCTTGGTTGTTGCCATGGTCATTCTTCTTGCTCTTTCCAACTGTCAGTAGATTCACTGGCTGATAAGGAAGTAGCTTAAGAATGCCAGCTGCTGTCCCTCTGTCTCCATATCTAATAAGGATTTTACCACAATCTGATCCCTCTAGTTCTCACGTAATGGTCTCTGGCTAAGGAACAGCCCATTGGGAGGAAACTGACTGGCCTCTTAAAGAGGAATATTCCACTCCAATGTGTCTTTCACTGATTCTATGAAAGGAGGCACAAAGGAATGTTTAACTGCCCCATGCTTAGCAAGGAATCACGCATGTGGAGTAGATGTACTGTATGTGAATAATGTATGTGAAGCTGGGAAAAACATAAACAGAAATGGACGCATGAACTCATGATGAGAATTTGAACAATTTAGAATAAAAAAGATGTGGAATGTAATTTAAAGTGTATACGTTTCATTGCTCTGTTTTTAATAGTTTCTCCACCCAGATTTCCTGGCTTAGACATTTACATCCCATAATGTAAAGCCTACCCTCCCTATTTTTAAAGATTTGGTTCCATTTAAATTCTTACTGACACCATAGAAAGACACCTGGGTGTTTTTCATGCTTAATATAAAGTAATTAAAAATGTCAAAGCAACATCAGTCTTGCCTCTGTCCTCTCATCATCAAGAGTCTGTCACTCACAACACAAGAGTTTCAGTACCACCTCGAGTTGGATCAGAGAAGATAATTACTTTCCCAGGTTTACTTATTCAATGCACAAAACAGAGTAGGGATGCTTTGTGTGGCTAGAGTCCTACACCACAGAGGAAAAGCAAACCATAATTTTAATGAAGTACTAACCCAAAACATTGCCTCGGAGGATGGCAGGTTTTAAAAGGAGTTTCAGAAAGAATAATCTAAAGAAAATATGGCTTGTGCTTATGTGTTATGAAGGAGTTTTCTGTTGTTTGTTTTTATGGCTGGGGTAAAAGGAGAATCTGGGGAAGAGGCACACAAGGAAGTCATGCTCAGCTAGATATAGATGGCAGGAGCCCAGGAACTAATAAATGAAGATCTGGGTTCCTGGTGCCTGAAGCTACCGTAGAAACACATTCTCCTTACCTTGACCTTGAGTTTGAGCACGAGCTTTGCAAGTGCCAGAAAAAACTAAACAGTGTTGTTTCTATGAATCTCAGATGTCACAGTAGTTCAGATTTCATCCACTCGCAAAAAAAAATCTATATAATATAAAAATATCAAGCCTCAGGTTATGAGACATCAACATACTGACAATGCTGACAGTCCAAGACTCCAAACTGGTGTGCATATTACCTGTCTAGTCCCTTTGTAACATGAGCAATCATGAAGCTGTTTTCATAATGCAGCTTCAAAATTGCCTCCAAGATACCATTACACTAGGAGATCTGTCTGGTATCATACTAACATACTAACTTCAGAGCTTTTTAAGTTGAATATGTGAACAATATGACCAAAAGTAGAAATATATGATTGCTGATAACCCACTATAATTGTATATATATATTGTGTTATATTCTTGTTCATTTTATTAGTGTCGTTTTCCTATAATATTGGGTTTATAGGACAATTTTAAACCCTTATAGGAATATTAGTTTGTTGACGTTCACATATGCTATCATACAGCATATCTGACACTTACTGTATTAGTAGTTGCATAATGTGGTTTTACTTCTGTCCGTTCTACGCAGAGGGGGCACCATACTCAAAATCTCAGGAAAGGTCACAAATTATCTAGGCAGGGTTGAAACTGTGGTCCATCAGCATGCAGTCTGTATTGTGGTCTGGAAATGAAATCAGACTGCGTTAAAATGGTGCACATGTCCCAAGCACAGAGACTTTATCAGCCTATTAGATGGAGCACCCGGTTAGGGCACAGCGAAAACAGACAGATGGTGCCTGGCCACTTCTCTTATTGGCTGTTGAAGGTCACCTCTCAAATGGTTGCTCATGATGCAACATAGCAATTAATAGGTGATCATTGATGTGCAATGTCCCTTGGAGACACCTGCAATGTGTTATAGCGATAGGGCCAACGAAGGAACACCACTTTACAAGTTTGTGAAAAGTGGAACAGATATGAATTTGTGCTGGAAAATGATAGTCTGATAATTCTGTGAAAACCTTTAGGGTTAATAATATGATTCAACTGTGGCAGGGGGAGTAATGGATGAGTGGAAGCAATTTTCTATTATCATGTGATGAAACTACAGCTTTGACTTCACTGATACAGGATCAGCAATATCTGCTGAACATACTGGAGCGCTTCCTCATAGCCAAGAACCATGTGGCTATGATATGAGAACTGCTATGATATCCCACATGTCTAGTAATTACGAATAGCTCCATTCAAAAGATATTATGATATATCAGAACAGATAAGTGAATGAAATAAAAGCAATTTAATGGTTCTTATATCTATCTTACAGAAAAAAAATCTTATACTAAAACAAATAAGATTCTTGCAGGATAAATTCTATTAAATAAACTATTCTATTTTTGTCCCTGAAACTAAAAAAGGTGGCCCTAACAGTACTTTCTATGCTGAATTTGAATATGTTTTAAGTGAATCTGTTCTATTTTAAGTGACAGAGCAAGTAAATTTTACAATAAAAATGAATTTATTCATAAATTATGCTATTACGCTTAAATACATTTAAAAATCTATGATTTTTTTGTATCTCAGATACATCCCTCTTCGGTGTTCAGCAGTGTCCACACTATACTTATTGACATACTGGAACAAAAAGCACTACGAGTGATAGAGAAATTCTGATAACCGTATTAGGATTCAGTGTGCAAAAATACACAAGAAGCAGGGTTTTGTTTGCATGGGACAAAATCTTTGTTAACCAGTGTAAGCATTTGTTGTGTAATATCAAAACAGTGCATTTCAACCACTGATCAAATGCAGAGAGACTGAGATCTTTCAGCCTGCACACTCTTGCCTAAGGCTGTCCAGAGAGTTTGGGAGCTAAGCCTAATCACCTCATGAATAATCACTGCTCTTTTCAGTAAATAAAGTTGTTTTGAGACATAACTAGCAGATCTAGAAGAATGGATCGCCTGTGAAATGATGATGTAACACCAACATAGTAACCCAACACAGACACTGGAGCTTTGTGAGTGGCTATAAAGAGAGCAGAATAGATGTTAGATGTATCACACAAATCTGAATAGGGAATCGTGGGTGGTTGGATGACTTCCGTGGTTTGCAATAAGGGGTAATTATGGGATAGCATCCCTCTGATGTGTAAAATGGCAGGGCTTTAGGTCAAGCAAAAAAAAGATAAAAAAAAAACTGCAGGAAAATTGCTAGAATATAAACATCAAGTGAGATTTGATCTCAAGTATCTGATGACCTGAAATGAGTCATAATGAAGACATTCAGTTCATCTGTGCTGACTTAAAGCAAAGCTAAACATATCTGAGCCATGTTGCAATATGACAAAACATCATCAAAATGAACTTCATTGTGTTTAAATGACAATTGGCAGTCTGATGGGAATGTGCTTTGATTGTTGGGAGTGATATTCTCAAGTGAAGGTTTTATACTGAAACTCTTTTGTGCTCTACTTTTGTCATTGAAACTTTATGCATCTTTATGGCTGCTCTGCATATAAGCGAGTCCTTTGTCAAAAGAACAAAGTGTTTAAAAAGAAACCTCCTCTTACGTGTTCACACTGGAGTCATGGATGGACCATAGTCACTGGGGGACTGTAAAACCTCCCAGACCTATTAAGTTAGACCTATTAATAGACTGAGAGAAGGAAGCAGTGAGCCAAATATAATCAACTGTTTTCTGTCATTCCTTCCCTCAAGCCCTGAGTCTGGGGGAAAGTGTGAGGATTTCATTTATTTTAAAGGACATACATTTCACAATATCTTTATAGACAAAGACCAGGAGGACAGGGAGTATGATATAAAGTTAACAATCATAAGAAAAAGTTCCTAATTTATTGTCACAGCTTTATGTAGTCTTCTGCTTACAGTCCCTGAGAAAGACCAGTGAGTTCAATTTACTAGCATCATTTTCCGTAATAAATGCAGGGAAGTAATATTGGATTGAACACTGGAAAACAAAATATTTTGAGGGGAATCCAAGATCACTTTCTCCCCAGAGGCAAAAACTATCATGCTCCTATCAAATTAGATTTCTCTGTATATATTTCTAATGGAAGCTAGATATTTGGCGTGTTCTTCTTATATAACATCAGGAGGAATCAGCTATCTCTTCCCTGAGAAGCCTCTCAGTTGCTTGCTCAGTCCTCAACATCTCAGGACTGGACTACTGGAGCTCACTCTGGCAGGCCTCACTTCACATGCCACCACATCCTTGCAGCTGATCTTGCAGCTGTATGACTCATTCTCAACCTTCCCAAGTTCACACACATCACTTCACTGCTACGTTCCCCCTCCTGGTTTCCTGTAGTCAACCGCATGAGATTTAAAACCCTGAAACTCGCCAACAAAGCCAAAAACAGACCTGCCCCCTCCTACCTGAAAGCACTTTTCATGCAGCACCATATTTTCCACCTTTGTGCCTAAAGTATAGCACATCTTGAAACATCGTCCCTCCAGGGACAGGGAAGACATGCCTCGAGACTCTTTTCTGTACTAGCACTCAAATAGTGAAATGAACTTAGTAACTGTCCCTACTGCCAAGTCCTATTTTCAAACACAGACTAAAGATCTCTTCAAGAAGCAAATGAATGATCCTCAGACACTTTAAAGCACTTAACCCCCCTAAAAACCTAAGCGCTAAGCTAATAAAGCTGTCTATGTATGCACTGTGTATTTCGACATCCTGCCTACCCCCTCGCCATGATAATAATAATAATAATTATTATTATTATTACTATATTGAACAGCAGAAGAGTCCCATAGGGACAGATAAAAAGCTTGAGGAACACCAAGGGCTGTGAGAAGAGTTATAAAGATGATGAGGGTGATGGGAACCCTGGTGAGCACTGGGGCCTCCAGTAGATCCCAAGTGCAACATCTTAGATTTCCAGAAGTGAGCAGACCTGGGAACAGCTACGATGCTGCTAAGATTACCCAGGCAGTATAAAATGAAAACAAATCAAAGAAATATAGAAATATAGAGAATCAATAAAAATATAAAATAGTAACAGTGGTGCTAGTAAAGTCCAGGTTTACATTCAAATGTTACAATAAGCTGTGGAAATCACAAATGATTTGTAAACATCAGTATTTGGTTGTGCAATGAGAGTTAAGCGTTTTATTGAATAAGATTAATTTCACATTGATAAGTATCAAATGTCAAATGTTTAAGTAGCATTTTACAATATTATGAGGATATATAAAAGGTTTGCAGCTGTGCAAATATCGAGTGAGTGTACAAAAATCAAGGTGAGACAATACTACAAAAACATCTTAGGATATAGAATTGAGGGGCGTGTTAAGTTGAGAGAAAAGGCTGTTTCTGAGATGGGTTGTCTGGGATCAGAGAATTCCCGTAGTGTTTCCCAGAGTGCAGGAGAAACAACAGACAGTGGCTGGGATGAGTGGATCTCTGATGATGCTGAAATATTTGCCCCAACATTGTTTATGACAAATGTCTTTAATGGCAGTGAACTGGGAACCAGTGATCTGCTGGGTTGCCTTGCCAACCCCCTGTCAGGCTTTTTGATGCAAAGATGTGAGGTTACTGTACAACACTAAGATGTATCTTGTAAGGATGCTCTCAACAATACAATGATAGAGTTGACTGAGTCGTTTCAGTGACAGATGGGCATTTCTCAGCTTCCTCAACAAACGTGGGGGAATATTAGTGTTAAAGACAGAAGTAATCGATGACCAACAACCTAATGTATGTATTCCAGTTGAGTCAGGGCAGTGTGCAGACGACATCTTCTGCAGACCATTTCAAGCTGTGGGCAACGTCAACGTGGCATGAATCGAGAGAAGGTTTTTTTTTATGTAAGACAGTACTTGTCTTTCAAATCATTTGATCACACTGGAGGTGATGATTTCCTGCAGATAGAGATGATGGAGGCAGTTTTGAGACCTGTGGGAACTGTACCCTGGGATAATCAGAGGTTAAATATGGTTGTGAGGACTTCAGAGTACTAGTAGGACCTGCAGTTTTCCATCTGCTGACCTTGCAAAGTGTTCTTGTAACTTTTGTTGTGTGTTGTGGATCTGTGTTGTTTTTGTCAAAGTGAGCAAAGAAAAGATTTAGTTCATCTGGGAGGGACGCACTTCAGACAGCAAAATGCTTTGGTCTGGGGCGTTCAGGAGCTGCTGAACACCACTGGTCATCTGGGTTTTGGGGTTGTGACAGTGTTTTTCTTGTAGTGATTGTTTCAGTGCAAAAATTGATGTAGGATAACACAGCAAATGTGCAATCATTGATATTAGTATGGGTGCCATGCAAAGCTGAACAGGCAAACATATTCCAGTCAGTGATTTCAAAACAGTACTGCAGGTCAGAGACGGCTCTTTCCGACTGGACAGGTATTATTTGTTCTGTTGGCTTGATTCTTTTTATGTTTTCTAGGCTGCGGTCAGAAACAGGCCGTGGTTATCAGAATACAGCACTTATAACATTAACACACATTTACAGTACAACAACACATAATTAACACACATTATAAGGTATATAGTTACAAGCATAGAACGTTCATAGTTCCTACTGCTTATGGTGAAAAGGATTTATTATAATTGTTCTTAGTATACTCAGGCATCTTATAATGCCTGCCTAACTGTATCAATTGTGAGTTAAGAGGATGTTGTGTATCCCTGATTACTTTCAGTGCCTTTTAATAAGTCTGGTCCCTATGCAGGCTTTCATTCTGTACAACTACTTTACTGCCAATCCTCACAAGTCTCACAAGCTTTCTTTTGCCCTTACAGCTTTAATTCCCAAACCATTTTCGTAACACAGCTTTCAACCAGGGAACGATGCGCTAATTCTATAATGTTCTGACTAACCTTGTACTTAGTTTTGAATGAGGTAAAGCCACTGGCATCAAGGTTTTCCTCAAAGCTCTGGTGGGTGTCCAAACAATGTCCAGTTCCTTTGTTTTCTTTACATTAATTTCCCCTTTACTATTATTAAACTATCAATTAAATAACTAATTGAAGTAATGAATAACTAACATTAGATTTTCTATATTAAAAACAGTAAGAACTAAATACAATGAAAATCAGGTGACAGCTATCACCTCATTTTCTTTAGAAACCATTGGATGATTTTTGCACTGTGCTTTGGAAAATCTCCATACCGGGAGCCACCTGTCAGCCAGTGTGTTGGTATATCAACGGGCGCTCAGAGCACCATGGAGAAATGTCATCTCCCCAACACCTTTTGCACTGGTGCAGCCCCATATCATCGCACTAACGCCCTCTGTGCCTCACTGTCAGGACTGTGCATACATTATGTTACCCATGTTGACACTTAACATGCTAGACACTGCGTCATCTGAACAAATGTATCTCGGTCCCATCTGAGCGAAGAATGTGCTCCCAATATTTATCAGGCTTCTTACCACGTTAATATTCTGTGCAAATTTGAATCTTGCAGTTTTGGGTCAAAGAGGAAGGATGCAGGCCACAGAGGTGGATGTCATGCAATGTCCTTCACGCTGCCTGAGTTGTCACAGCAATTCTGATTTTCATTGAGTTTCATGGAACTCCAGCACTCTGCTCTAACCGTCGGTGATAGCATATGGTGATAGCCGTAGCCGTCGCCGCTAGCAACGCCGAGCCGCAGGAGAACGGCACACACGAGGAGGTCAAAGCCCGGTGCGGCTGCTACACCGCTGCTACTCTGCTCTACACCCAGCCCGGTGCGGCTGCTACACCGCTGCTACTCTGCTCTACACCTAGCCCGGTGCGGCTGCTACACCGCTGCTACTCTGCTCTACACCCAGCCCGGTGCGGTTGCTACACCGCTGCTACTCTGCTCTACACCCAGCCCGGTGCGGCTGCTACACCGCTGCTACTCTGCTCTACACCCAGCCCGGTGCGGCTGCTACACCGCTGCTACTCTGCTCTACACCCAGCCCGGTGCGGCTGCTACACCGCTGCTACTCTGCTCTACACCCAGCCCGGTGCGGCTGCTACACCGCTGCTACTCTGCTCCACACCCAGCCCGGTGCGGTTGCTACACCGCTGCTACTCTGCTCTACACCCAGCCCGGTGCGGCTGCTACACCGCTGCTACTCTGCTCTACACCCAGCCCGGTGCGGCTGCTACACCGCTGCTACTCTGCTCCACACCCAGCCCGGTGCGGCTGCTACACCGCTGCTACTCTGCTCTACACCCAGCCCGGTGCGGCTGCTACACCGCTGCCACTCTGCTCTACACCCAGCCCGGTGCGGCTGCTACACCGCTGCTACTCTGCTCCATAGTCTACCCGGTATCGCTGCTACATTTGACTTTAATTTGCTCTATATTGTTCAGTATCATTTGTATCTGGACTGCATAAATAACCATTTTTAATGGGTCCATACTGTCAATGGCTTCCTCCCCCCGGAGGTTTTGGCCACACCTTTACATCTAATACTGTTTCCCTAAATACCATTCCATCCATCTGGTCTAATCGTACACAACCTTCACGGAGTCATTTCAAAAAACATGTAAACTCGGCGAATCTCCTCTCTGTTCCTTGTTCCTCACAGCAAAGTGTACAACAATGCCACCTGAAAATAGCATTGCTAAACACTCGCTCACTCAACACCAAAGGCTCATTACTTAGTGAATTTATTTCAGATAATGAATTAGACATCTTTTGTCTTACAGAAACCTGGCATAAACCCCTTGATTATTACTCACTAAACCAGACGACACCAGCAGGATTCTCATATATCGATAAGCCTCGTATGGAAGGGCGAGGCGGTGGCATTGCCACAATCTACAGGGATGAGATCAGAGTAACCCTGTTGCCTATTCCAGCCGCTCCTTCATTTGAACATCTTGCCTTCAAGTTGTCTGGTCCTACTCCTTTGGTCATCGCGGTGGTGTACCGCCCCCCAAAGCCTAACCCTTCATTTCTGCATGACTTATCTGATTTTCTAACCCAGCTCTGCGCTCATTCATCCTCTGTACTTCTTATGGGTGACTTTAATATCCACGTCGACAACATCAACTGCAAGTTTGCAGAGGAGTTCAGAGAATTACTGCATTGCTGCAATTTCGCACAACATATAAACTTTCCAACCCACATCAAAGGCCATACTCTTGACCTTGTCTGCTCTACCGGTGTCACAGTTCATCAGCCCACCTGCCACAACCTCAATGTCTCAGACCATCTGACAATCATCATGGTCATTGAGGTCCCTGTGCCTATCACTATGACTACTCGGAAGATATCTTTCAGGAATCTCAAACACATCTCTGTCTCTTCTCTCTCTAATTCTCTCGCTAATAAGATGTCCGTATGTCCTCCTCAGGCTAACAATTTATCTGACCTTGTGGACTATTATAATGACACTCTCTCCTCCTGTCTTGACCAACTGGCTCCATTGAGAACTAAATATGTCTCATTTAGGCGCTCTGCACCATGGTTTACACCTGAGCTCCACCAGATGAAATCTCGCAAACGCCAGCTTGAGAGACTGTGCAAAAAAACTGGTCTAACGGTCCATCACCAAATGTATAATGACTACCTCCAACAATATAAGGATGCCCTCACTGCAGCCCGGTCATGTTTCTACTCCAATCTCATACATGCTGAATCAACAAACCCTAAGACTCTCTTCTCCACAATAAACAAACTCCTTAAACCAATAGATAACACTGCCACTTCCTTTACAGTAGACAAGTGCAACGAATATCTCTCATTTTTTCAAAATAAGGTTGAGACCATTCATCATACTCTCTCTGTGTCCCATGTCCTCCCTTCCTCTCTGACGGCTCTACCACAGCTACCTACTCAGCCTCTGACTCAGTTTTCTCCTGTATCTCAAACAGACCTTTCTGAAGTCATGATGGGGATGCGTAGCTCCACGTGTGTTTTGGATCCTGCTCCAACTAGACTAGTTAAAGGCTGTTGTCCAGTCATAGCTCCACTTATTACAGAGATAGTTAACTCCTCTCTTAATTCTGGTTCAGTCCCACATTCACTCAAATTGGCTGCTGTCATCCCCATACTCAAAAAACCTGGACTTGATACTGACAAAATGAACAATTTCCGGCCTATTTCAAACCTCCCATTCTTGTCAAAAATACTGGAACGTGTTGTTGCTTCCCAGCTCAAAGAACATCTGACTTCTAATAACCTGTTTGAAACGTTTCAGTCGGGGTTCCGTCCCCAGCACAGTACTGAGACCGCTCTTCTTAAAGTTACAAATGACCTTCTGCTTTCCTCTGACTCCGGTTACTTCAGTATCCTTATCCTCCTTGACCTCACTGCAGCCTTTGATACGATTAGCCACTCTATTCTGCTTTCTCGTCTCAAATCCACCATTAACATCACTGGAACTGCCCTCTCCTGGTTACGGTCATACCTTGAAGACAGAAAACAATTCATTAACATCAATAATTGTAGTTCTGCCATCACTTCACTATCCTATGGCGTGCCCCAAGGTTCGGTGCTTGGTCCCCTTCTGTTTATCTTGTACATGCTCCCCCTTGGTGATATCATACGTCAGCATGGCTTTCATTTTCACTGCTATGCTGATGATGTCCAGCTTTACATCTCTTCAAAATCAGTCACCACGGCCCTCCACTTCCGTCTGATGAGCTGCCTCACGGAAATAAAATCATGGATGCAAGCTAACTTTCTCAAGTTTAACTGTGACAAATCCGATCTGATCATCATTGGACCCAAATCACTAACAGCAACCACTAATACACTTCAGCTTACCATTGACAATCACACTCTGCTTCCATCATCTAACATCCGAAATCTTGGCGTCATTTTCGACAGTAATCTTACCTTTGAACAGCACATAAATCACATCACCAAAACTGCATTCTTTCATCTCAAAAATATAGCTCGTCTCCGTCCTTCACTCCCCTTTTCTGCCGCTGAAACGCTCATCCACGCTTTCATTACATCCAAAATTGACTACTGTAATAGCATTCTTTATGGTTCATCTAACAAAGTCCTCAAAAAACTTCAGTATATTCAAAACTCAGCTGCCCGTCTCCTTACTCACACACGTTCTCATGACCACATTACACCTGTTCTTCAAAAACTTCACTGGCTTCCTGTCCCCCAACGCATACAGTACAAAATGATTCTGCTTACGCACAAGACCCTCCACGGTCAGACCCCCTCTTACCTCACTGATCTTTTACATTTTCATACTCCATCCCGTTGCCTTCGCTCCTCCAATGCCAATCTCCTGTCAATTAGCACTAGGACCAAGCATCGGACCTGGGGTGATAGAGCGTTTTCTGTTGCTGCTCCATCACTTTGGAACTCTCTCCCTCAACAATTACGCGACTGTTCTGACCTACCAACCTTCAAATCACTCCTCAAAACCCATCTGTTTCGATTAGCTTTTAAATTGTAATTTTATTGTTTTATTTTTATTGAGATTTTGTGGCCTTAGTCCTAGCAATTATACTGTTGTTGTTGTTGATGGTGTCTGTTTTATGCTTTTATGTTACTGTGAATACTATTTTAATGTAAAGTGTCTTTGAGGTCTCTAAAAGCGCTATAGAAATAAAATGTATTATTATTATTATTATTATTGACAGTCCCTATGCTAAGCACTCGGCCCTTAGACCTAGACTGTGAGTAGCTCACTGCCCATGGCATCGTTTCACTAGGACAGCCTCTACCTTGTAAAATGTCGTTGCCTTGGGCAGTTATTTTCCATGTGGGGCCATGATGAAGACACATTTTCTGCACAAAACAGATTTAGTTAGAGTTTAATTACAGGTTAATCATGTGACATTTAAGTGTATATATAAAGATAACGCTACTCAGCTTCTGATGGGCTCTAACCCTAACCCATCAGCATAGCTACAGTGTAATATCGTTATTTACTGTAACACCAATAACACAAATGTTGTTAAGCAAATGGCAGGAGATGAAGACACAGGCTACCTTTAAAAACACATATAGTACTATTAAATAGCATGTCAAATAGTATGGCCATTATTATGCCAGATATCCTTAACATATCACTTCACATATATCATATCAGTAGGGTGCCCAAAAGGTGTTCAAGCAGTTTGTTTATGAACAGTAAGATTCATATGCATAAAATGGCAATAACTTGTATTTCCTCATTAGCGTCATAATAGAGAAATAACTTGTTTTTCCTCATTAACAACATAATAGCATAACAGAGTAAATATCTTTATGTTCTACTGAACAATAATGTTTTATAATAATGTATTGAATTTATTAAAATAAATTATTTGGGCACGGTGTTATGACCCAATTGAAATTACAATTTATAATTATGTTTGTGTGACTCTGTGTGAGTATGTGTGTGTGCATGTCTGTGGGTCTGTCAGTGTGTGTGTGTGTGTGTGTGTGTGTGTGTGTGTGTGTGAGTGAGTGTGTGTGTGTGTGTGTGTGTGTGTGTGTGTGCGTGCGTGCGTGCGTGTGTGTGTGTGTGTGTGTGTGTGTGTGTGTGTGCGTGTGAGAGGGGTGGGTGGGTGAAGCTATGTCATTAGCTTCTATTCCCGTTGGATATGAATTCAATAGTGCCATGGTATTTGTAACAGTGACCTTTAGACCTTTAGATGGAGTGACATGACACTGTCCCCTGTGCTTTAAATGTCCATCCAGACCTTGTGCCAGGACATTGTCCTCTCTGCTTTTATCCCTGGCCCACTACCTGCCTTGACACATCAGAATAAAATGTCTCTTATGTCCAGCTTTTCCAAACCATATACTGTACAGACTGTGCACATGCACACAAGCATGATCCTCTTACCAAAGACAAGCCTGCTCTCATTCAAACAACACTTTCATTTGGGCCAGAACTTTAAGGCCACGATATTGCAGAGGGAAAAAAGCAATACTGTGAACACAGGTTCTCAACAAGGAAGCAGAGAACTTGAGCACGGCTGTATATTTTGATGCGATCCCCTGTGAACACACTGAAAGATCCCATCAAGAAGAGCAGGGGGGTTGATAGATAGGGACTGTGTTGGAAGCTGACATGACCCAGTGTTTAAAGACGCCTGTTTCTGCAAGTGCTGAGTGATTCAGAAGTGTGCTGTTTCATGCTCCCGATGATGAAAGCAAAGCCAGAGAAGATATTCTTCTGAGAGCACAACCTCTTTCTTTCTTTTTTTTGTTTAGACCTCCCAGGCTCTGCTGAGTTTTACTATTCCTGATACTTCAAAAAGCTCTGCCAGGGGAAGAGCATATAAAAGAGAACAGAGAAAGAGCAAGAGCAGGAGAGAGAGAGAGAGAGAGAGAGAGAGAGAGAGAGAGAGAGAGAGAGAGAGAGAGAGATACAGACAGACGGAGAGATACAGAGAATGGACTAAAACACAAGAGAGATGCGATGAATAGATTCCATGAACAGGAACCGAATATTCTAACTGTTAAAAACATGATTTAAAGTTAAATGGTAAAATTAGATAAAAGCTGAATAAATCATGCCATAGAGCCCATGTTGTGAGGGAATGAATGTATTGCATATGTGCCTTAGCAAATATCATATTATCAACATAATGTCAGTAGAAAGAGAAAAAATATTAATATATATATAAATATATGTGTACTTTGCTACCTTCATTCCCACCTATAACATGTAAACACTCTTCAATTATTTGCAAATTCTCCAGTTTGAATTCAGACACTTATTTAAACAGAGCCACCTGAGGGAAAATAATTAAGAAGATGAGTCACTGGTAAAATTCAGAATTTTGGAGATTGGAGGGAACCTTTGACCTACAGTTAGAATTCACACACACGCACACGTGCACACACACCACACCCACATATTTGAAGGTATGTATGATTTAGTTCTAGTATGATTACTATGAGATTTTAAACGAATCGAGGTGCTGAATACCATGTGTGCCTTTGCAATTCAGGAGAGGTGTCCCCATGGGTCCTGCTCTGGCAGGATGCCCATAGCTTGGGCTCCTAAGGAACTTAATGCTCTCTCACTCCCTGTGAAAGGATGGACCATCTCACTGCAGTGTCACACACGCTCTCTTGCAAACAAGCTGATTTTTCCCATAATGCCCTTCTGCTTGTAGCTCACAAATGATGCAGTGGCATGTTTTATGTGCCAGGCTCATTTCGGAGAAGAATGGAGGTGTTGTCATGTTAAACAGGAGAGAACCCATATTGCAATGTAAATTAACTAGAGCAGAAAACCAGTCAACAGTGAATAAAAAATGTGTCCGTGCAACTTGCCTAAGTGACATACTAACAAATGGACGATTGTCTTTTTCAGTTTCAGGGACAGTTCTGTGGCACCATTTTCGCCTGCGGTTTAATTATCGCTTCCACCCGTATGTGACAGACGCCACCGTGCAGCTGTGGTTCTGACCCCAAGTCCATCTGTCTCTCTTCAAGCCCCAGAAAGGCAATAATGCTGAAGATGTAGTCAGCTCTCATCAGGGGTTGCAGAAAGTGGGGAAGACTGACCTTTGGTTTTTCCAGAGTCATGGTTAACCCTCAGAGACGTAGTTTACCCTCAGAAATGTAGTTTATCCTCAGAGCTGTAGTTTATCGTCAGAGACATAATTTATCCTCAAAGGCAATTTACTCTCAGAGACGTAGTTTATCCTCAGAGCTGTAATTTACCCCCAAGAGACACAATTTATCCTCAGAGCTGTAGTTTACCCATAGAGACATAATTTATCCTCAGAGCCGTAGTTTACCCTCAGATACGTAGTTTATCCTCAGAGCCATAGTTTACCCTCAGAGACATAGTTTATCCTCAGAGCTGTAGTTTATCCTTAGAGACATAATTTATCCTCAGAGCCATAGTTTACCCTCAGATACGTAGTTTATCCTCAGAGACGTAGTTTACCCTCAGAGACATAGTTTATCCTCAGAGCTGTAGTTTACCCTCAGATACGTAGTTTATCATCAGAGCTGTAGTTTACCTCCAAGAGACACAATTTATCCTCAGAGCTGTAGTTTACCCTCAGAGACATAGTTTATCCTCAGAGCTGTAGTTTACCCTCAGTCATAGTTTATGCTCAGAGCTGCCATACACTGCTGTTTACAGTAAGTTAGATGCTTTGAACCCACAGTGGCCCACTTTTAAACCATCTCACTCCGGTTGCCTAAAGAAGAGTCAAATGGCAGTAAAACCCACCCATAATTGTAGTAATGCAGCCATTGCAGCCATTGATCAATGTTTGCTATTATATATAAATACATTTTAATTGCATATCCTGTACGAGAAATATGGTTGCTTGAATATTCAGAAGTGCAGTCATTGAATGTGGTGCCTTCTTGCAGATGCTGAAGGTAGGTAGGAGTGCTATTTTGATTGGGTCAGCCCCTGAGCTATTTTGATTGGGTCTGCCCCTGAGCTTTTTTTGATTGGGTCAGCCCCTGAGCTATTTTGATTGGGTCAGCCCCTGAGCTATTTTAAATGGGTCAGCCCCTGAGCTTTTTTGATTGGGTCAACCCCTGAGCTACTTTGATTGGGTCAGCCCCTGAGCTATTTTGATTGGGTCAGCCCCTGAGCTATTTTGATTGGGTCAGCCCCTGAGCTACTTTGATTGGGTCAGCCCCTGAGCTATTTTGATTGGGTCAGCCCCTGAGCTATTTTGATTGGGTCAGCCCCTGAGCTATTTTGATTGGGTCAGCCCCTGAGCTAGCTGGCCCCTTGTGTGCCATCAAGGCTGCTGGCCTTCCATTAACCTGTGAGATCAAACGGCCATGAGGTGCCTGTTACTGGGAGGGATTTATGGAAAGGACCAATGGACCTAAAAAGAATGTGACGGGCACTGTGTAATTTCTATGGATGATAAATAGATATATGGATTATGCAATGTTTGTCTTGGAGTGGGTGTATACCTCTGCTAAAGCCACAAAGACTCAGTGTGTTTGACTAAGTCAGACTAATATGGCCACTGGAGTGTGAACTTCACTTCAACGCAAATCCTGCTTCATTCCGTTGGATCACAGCAAAATACAAACTGTTAATTTGCTGGTCTCACTTGTGTATAGAATGTAATACGTTATTATAGCTACTCAACTCCTGTTTCAGTAAAACATGATTTGGTTAATATATCAAAACACAACAGTACCTTAATATTTCTATTCTTTCTCAGGATACTGTCTCATCATGGATATTAATAACTACCAGGTCTAAAAGCAAACAGGTAATTAATTGCCATTCCCCATATTAACAACAGCAACGTATTTCTCCTAATTAATTAGTAATTTGTGATATCCCCAATAAGAAATGTGACTAGGGCATCTATTTTCATTCCTCATGGAGCACGAGGAGGAAGCGTGATGAGGAAACAGGAAGAGGAAGAGGCTCCTGGTGACTTCAGTAGACTCTGTGAGGCCTGTTTCCACAGAGCAGCCTAGCAGCAGAAATACCCGGATATATCAACTCGGTCTAGTCACGGTACTCAAGTCCTCAAGGGACACGCCCACTTCAACACACACACTCACTGCCCCTCTCATCATCACCTGATTATTAGTTCACTGTTTCACCTGCTGGTATCCCTAACCACCTGCAGTCACTACTGAAGTCCCAGTGTCACCGACGTTGCCCAAATGGGAGGTACGACACCTGTTCCTGTGCTAGTAGTGACGGTAGTCTCAGTTTTATCTGCTGCATTGTCAGTCTTTCTTTTATTTGTCTGACGTCTTATGGAGAATGAAGACTAAACAGAAGCCTCACCTCTCACTCCCTCTCTCCCACCACTACAGGTGTTTCCTCCATGATACCAAACTGAAATGAGGACCTGTTTGACTTAGTCACAGCAGCATCCTTCAAACCCAAGAAAAACAACCAGTCACGTAAACAACTGAGGGACACTGGGATGTTATATTTTAGAATATGATGTAAAAACTACACTCCATCAGACTGATTGAGCTTTAGGTCCACACAGAACAGTAAATCTTTGAATCAAATTAATCTTCTCTCTACAGGGTGGCCAATTTCTTTTAATTTGGCCCAGAGAAATCCAGGCCGCAGCCATTCAACCATCTGACTGTCGGAAAAAAAATGGATGACTATAATTACAAAACACTAGTGTGCAGAGGAGCAGCTACTATGCAGGCTGTGGGTAGTTTGACAATGACACAGCTATTTTTGTGTTTTGGCTCTGTATTCCAGCCCACTAGTTTAAAATGCTTTTGAGTTCAACAGAGGTGTCAAGCTTCTGTTTAATTTGACAATATTTTATCAGCCATAAAGGAATCACGGCGTTTTAAAAATATATATTCTTCCTGCTTCAGGCACCTGAAGAAATTAACATATTGTTAAGTGTCTTATTTTCAAAGCTCTCTATCATACGTTCACATTTCTTCTTGCTCTGGTAGAGGGTCCATCATAGAGTAATTATTTCACTGACCTCTAATCTGGAAGTGTTTCAGGACTTTGTTCTCCCAGGTTAAACTGCAGCTTCTGATGTGCTCCATGCCAAACAGGGCTTAATGCAGCACTGCTCTCCATGGCAACATGAAGTTATCATCACGGTATCCCAACATTAAGAATCACTCTGCTGGGCTTTTGCCATTTGCTGATTCATTAGACATGGTTCCACCACTCACTTTCCTCTGACGTGGAGCCACGAGGAATATCTGCCCAACATAGTGAGACGTGGAGAATGCTAAACACATTTCCTATGATAACAAACACAAATCGGGCCTGGGAACAGATGAAAGAGGCAGCTGGAAAAATGGGCCTTATCAAAATGCAGGCCTGCCTGGATGATCCTGTAAGCCGTCCTGCACAGAGACCACTGCCTTACGCCCCATGCAGATGGGCTCAGGCACCCGCCATTTGATTAATGTTGGCAGGATAAATAATGAAGCCCATGGGTATATTTCTCAGGCTACACACAAGACAAGAGCGCATACTTCAAAGAATATCCGCTACCAAAGGAATTCCTGATGTATTTCCCAGGAGCAGTCTCTCTTATACAGTCCAGTATGTGTGATGAAATGACATAGAGGGGTATTAGTTTTAAATGATAAATAAGGTACCATAGAACAGCCTGTTTATCATCCTCCTTGGATGATACACGCAATGATATATTCCTTTAAATCAGAACATTACACATTTCTTATTAACTGTGATAAACTGTGCGTATATGTGCTAAATATACAAGTTTTCACAATCATCTACATAGCTGTAACTTCCTTCAAATGGCAGTTCAGTGGCAGTTATAAAAATGGAGCATGAAATGATTTCTTGAAAACATCTGCTCCCACAAAGACGTGTGTAGGATTCTGGTTTGCTGCAAAAGTTCTGAGCCTTTGAGGCTATTCAGCCTGACAGTCAGACACAGCTTGTGCGCTAGATTTAGAGCTGTCTGTAGACATCATGAGCATCAGAACCTGCTCACATGGCCCAGTGCTGTTATAGCACCTTGGGCATCCAAGTTGAGCTCTGATTAGTTAGAACCTCCCATCTGAAATGGACTCTGACAGCTAAATGATGTTGTGGTAAAGTTGGATTAAAGAAGGACTCACATTTGGTAATGTTTTAAACTATTTAACACTATCCAAATTAGCATTTTATGGCTACAAACCTCATGTAACGGCTTTAATTTTCAGAATGTGTTGTGACAGGAGATCTCTTGATCAGTCAGACCAAATCAAGTGCTTAAATCCTTGACTTTAAAGGAAATGAAAAACAGCTTAAACACAAAAGATAAATTTGCTGGAAACGCTTCATTAAGACCGTAAGATTCTCCAATCTGTGCAGTTCTACTCATATAGTCGAACAAACACAAGGCTAAGAAAAATATAAACAAGAAACAAAGCCAAGAAAGGCTAATAATCAGCAATATGTTTAAATAGCAATATGTTTAATCAGCAGTATGTTTTAACAGCAATATGCTTAATGTATATCTCAGAAAAAGGCTCTACGCTTTTACTGTTATTTTCCAGCAAGACCAAAAAACAATAACATTCCCATAGAAGTTGTATCACCTAGATGAAAAAAAAAAACAAAACATTTTTTGCCAACAGGAATGTTGTGAGTCGCAGTATTTTTTCACCCAGTCTGTGCAAGCTTCTGGCGTTCTGTACTTGACGGGAGCCTCCAAAGTATTTTCCAGTATATGGCTATTATCTGTCAGCATGGTCTGTCAGTTTTTAAATTAAAAAACAACAACAAAGAAAGAGAACAGGTATTTATGGCTTTGAAGTTGACTGGGTTAAGGTTTCTCCTCTGTCAGCTGTACAAGGCGTTTGGGACCGTTTCTGTAAGACAGAAGCAGTGAAGGTGCTTTGTGGGATAACAGCGCCCTCTGCTGTTTTGCCCGCTTTTGAAGCATTTTTCTGAGTGTAATGAAATAAGAGAATTCAGGACAGAAGCATTGACATTTCAAAGTGTGTACATTTGTGTGTGTGTGTGTGTGTGTGTGTGTGTGTGTGTGTGTGTGTGTGTGTGTGTGTGTGTGTGTGTGTGTGTGTGTGTGTGTGTGTGTGTGTGGTGACACGATGACAACTCAGCTTGGCCTAAACTGGGAAGCCCCCTTTTTAATCTTAATGTCATGTAAGAGTGGCCCTGTTCTTAACAGACACCCAGTTAAAGGGTTTAAAGGGTAATGTGATTATCATGGGCTGGATCTGAGCAGGGATGCTAAAGTCATCCATCAGACACTCCTATATTTAGGATATTTTTTTCAGCAGACCTATGTTCAAGAAAGGCAGAACGTTTTATGAGTTTCAGATTCAAAAACAATGTTCAGATCTTGGTGTCATGTTCAATAGGGTGTAATGTTTTATAATGTTAAAACACAGTTTAAACAGATATTTTGTCATTTTTTCTCTGCTTTTGAGAAAGGCAAACCAGACAAACGTCACACTTTCTTCAGCTTGGAATACAAGATAAGGGTCTCAGCAGTGACCACTGTATACAATAGATCTGAAGTTACACATTAGCTGCTTCAGATACCAGTCTTAAGATACCAGTACTGTGAGAGATATAGTGTCCCTGTTTTGAACCATAAAATTAAAAAAAGATTAACATTTATCTCAGGAGAACTAGCACTAAAGCATATATTTGCATATGAAGCATATATATTAGTTTTTGCTCTGTTTTTCCATAATGTGTCAGTTACTGAAGCCAGATAAATGTTCACATGAAGCCAGGCCCTATCAGACCTAAACCAGACCCTAATCAGGCCTAAAGCAAGCCCTAACCAGGCCCTAATCAGACATTTTGTGGGTTGATTATTTGTTTAAAACAATGCCCTACTGAAATCTGCTAAACAAATGCCCCATTTGCTAGTACAAAAATATATAATTTTGAATTAATTTCATGGAGCGTGAGATCGACAGACGGATTGGTGCAGCTTCTGCAGTAATGCGGTCGCTGTACCGGTCCGTTGTGGTGAAGAAGGAGCTGAGCCAAAAGGCGAAGCTCTCGAGTTACCGGTCGATTTACGTTCCTACTCTCACCTATGGTCATGAGCTTTGGGTAATGACCGAAAGAACGAGATCGCGGATACAAGCGGCCGAAATGAGTTTCCTCCGCAGAGTGGCTGGGCGCACCCTTAGAGATAGGGTGAGAAGCGCGGTCACTCGGGAGGAGCTCGGAGTAGAACCGCTGCTCCTCCACATCGAGCAGAGGTGGGACCAAGTCAGTGTTTTGCAAGTCTCAAGTAAGTCCAAGTCTTTATACCTCAAGTCCCGAGTCAAGTCTCAAGCAAAGACACTCAAGTCAAGTCAAGTCTCGAGTCAAGACAGGCAACAGTCAAGTCAAGTCCCAAGTCTGAAACTTGGAATTTCAAGTCCTTTCGAGTCTTTTTTTTTTTTTTTTTACCAATGTTGCAGGTATATTTTAAATGTAAATAATAGACATGCGTTCTTTTTTAAATCTGTATTCTCCTCAAATCTTGATAAAACGTGCAACTGAAAACACGAAGTATAAAAAAAATTAAAATTACACCTCTTTATTGCACAGTTCAATTTGTTAAACTTAGCTGCAAAAATATTCAATTTTCCAGAAATAAATATTATGTGAAAAAGTCATAAGTAGAACTCCATGTTCAAATAAAAAGTGCTGATATTTTCACAGTACAATACAACGAACCATAACAGCATTTTCCCTCTCTTCTCTTATCTGGTTTCTTGGAGAACATGTGTGAGTGACACAAGACAAACAAATATAAGAACTGAACAATTAACAGGAATCTGCAACTTTAGACATTTCAGTAAACTATTCTGCATTGCATTTGCTGGCCAAAAGTCTGTATGTCATTTGTGCACGATGAATGATGTCCCCATAGCTGAAAACTCGCTCCACTTTTGTCAATATATTTTTTTCTCGACGTAGATGTCTTCAAATACACAATCCATGCTGAGATAGAACTGGATATTATGATGGTGACAGAGAGAGGCTCTCTTCCCCGAGTTCAGATACAGAACCCAGGGTTGCCAACTCTCACGCATTGAGCGTGAGACACACGCATTTGACCGTCTTCACACGCTCTCACGCCACACATCCGATTTCTCACGCCGGAAAAAAATCTAGTTTATTTACCTCTGATCCACATCTATGATTCAATGAGTTACTAGTTCGCTCTGGCACCAACCACTGGCGATCGATCGATCGCGATATAATACTTAATTTGTGTCCATTTTACACCCCGCCCGGTAAAAATTTACGTTCGCCAACCCCCCATTTGATTGGTTGTGCTGCAGCTCATGCACACACACACGTACAGAGTGTGGAAAAGCAGAGGACTGGTCTGCGTCAGAAGGACGGAAATGAAATTAATGGGGCGCACTTTATAAATATTAATATGCGTTTTAAAATTTAGATTTGGGGTAAAAAAAATGAAGTCTTTGCAAGTAAACAGGTTCAAGTCCAATTCAAGTCCCAAGTTATTGGTGTAAAAGTCCAAGTCAAGTCTAAGTCTCTGAATATTTTTTCAAGTCAAGTCAAAAGTCTTAATATTAATGACTCGAGTCTGACTCGAGTCCAAGTCATGTGACTCGAGTCCCCACCTCTGACATCGAGAGGAGTCAGTTGAGGTGGCTTGGGCACCTGTTTCGGATGCCTCCTGGGCGCCTTCCTAGGGAGGTGTTCCAGGCATGTCCCCCGGGGAGGAGGCCCCGAGGAAGACCCAGGACACGTTGGCGAGACTATGTCTCTCGACTGGCCTGGGAACGTCTCGGTGTTCCACCCGAAGAGCTGGCTGAGGTGTCTGGGGAGAGGGAGGTTTGGGTTTCCCTGCTCAGACTGCTACCTCCGCGACCCGGCTCCGGATAAGCGGTAGATAATGGATGGATGGATGAATTAATTTCAAAACATTGGTACAATATTATACAGTTGCTGACAATATTGCCCCTTGTTTTCAAATGTATTTTACAGGGGGAATGAACCTTTTAAAAAAAACAAATTTAGCATTAAACTTAGAATATATTTAATTGCAACATTGGTTGCTGAAGATGCTTTAATCGATTGTATATTCTTGATACCATCTAGCCACTGAAGTAGTCCACTCACTCTAAAGCCTCGACCTCCAGAGCCCTTAGCTTTACCTCTATGTTAAGGCGATTTACGTTAGGCTAATTGACTTCCTGCCAGTTGGTTATCTGGACGGACTGCCTCTCTGTACTGAAGTTTGCAGATTGCTTAACACAGATGGACTTTTTAATCTGCTTAAGTACTAGCTATCAGAATATAACAACTTAGCCTTCGAGTGTTCTGAGAATAGGTCACCTACATGTGCTTTGACTTCATATTGGCTGATAATATGTAATTACTCAGTCACAGAAAATATTTTTTTGTCATCCAACAAAAAGGGCTGTTTTAGATCAGTTTTGATGCATGCTGATGGACTGGATCAAAGTGATCAATCTGTTGAATCAATGTCCTGGCTCCTGGAGCATGTAATCGGTGTCTGGGATCTGGTAAACACTTCAACAGCATTTCATGACGGATCGTTACATAAATCACTCGTTTGGTTTCACAGACAAGTCTCGTGTGATAGATGTATAACGCTGGGTTTTTACGGACACCTAATACCTTGTTTGGAAGCTGCCCTGACATTTACTGGAGAGGACATGAACAGCACTACAGTGACTGAGGGGTTTTGCTGACATGATCAGTATATTCTACAAGCAATTTGGTATTTTATCTTAACAAAGTAAATGACCAGCTGCCTTTGTGGGCCTTGGGGTTTTGAGTTAGTCAAGATCTTTGTTTTTATCGTGAAGTGTAAGAGTATTATACACTATAGATCATTGCACATTATAATTTTAATGACAATTGAGGTCTATTTTGCTTTCTGTCATGGTGCACTCGACACTCACTTTGTCATCATGGTGCACTTGGCATATCATTCACACACACACACACACACACACACACACACACACACACACACACACACACACACACACACACACACACACACACACACACACACACACACACACACACACAGAAATTGCACCTGTTCCACTCCCAATTACATGTTTACTAATCATGTGTACAAGCCCCTAGTTTGATATTCCTCTATTTAAGCCCTCTCCAGTTCTCTCCTCTAGAACTGTGCATAGTTAACAACCTCAGCACTATGAGGGTTACGTGTTTTGAGAGTTTTTGCCTGCTTCAATGTTTCAAGAGTTACTCATTTCTTTAGTGTTTTGAGAGTTACACCCCTCTTCAGTATTTTGAGTTACTGCCTGCTTCAATGTTTTGAGTTACTGCCTGTATCATTGTTTCGAGACTTCCTGCCTGCTTCAGCATTTAGAGAGTTACTGCCTGTTTTGATGTTTCAGGATTTACTGATTCGATATTTCAAGCAAGAGTTACCTGACTGCTTCAGTGTTTCTAGAGTTACTCCCTGCTTCAGTATTTAGAGAGTTACTACCTGTTTTGAGATTTACTGTTTACTTCAGTGTTTCGAGAGTTACTGCCTGCTTTGATGTTTCAAGCGTGAGTTATTTGCTTATTTCATCTGCTTTGTTTTTGTTCTTCTTCACTTGTTGTTGTGCTTGATTCGTTGCTATGGAGAAGACTCCGCAACTGCACATGCCTCTCGCATCCTCACTGTAACCATGACGCTTTCACAAAGCATCCAGTTCACCAAGCAGTTCATCACTGACACAAACTGGGAAAGACATTCTTACAAAAATAGAGCCACAAGCAGAATTCTCTCTGGGTTAGTAAATCACTGTGACGCCCCCTTTTACGACAAATCTTATTACAAGCAGCTCCTGCAACTAACACAAGGATTTGAGAGTCTGCTGAAATCACCCATGGCCTGTATTGCACTTCAGTGATGAATGGATGATAACATTAGTGCTGAAGTCATGAATCTCCTAAAGCAGACCTGGAGGAGGGGGGGGGGGGGGGGTGGGGTTTGGTTGGGATGGCTGGCTTAAGGAGGTTGAGGGGGGGTCGGTTGGGGTGGGTTGGAGTGAGAAGGTTGGGGAGGGGTGATTGGGATGGGGTGGGTTGAAGTGAGGATGTTGCTATTTGTCCAGACCCTGGTCACACCCAAGTCTGGTTTTAAAGTGCAGCTGTATTAATCATGTACAGCAGACCCCAGAGGTTAAGTGGTTAAGACAATCCAAGATCTACACCCAGGCCAGGTAGCATGATTTAGCCTTTCCACAAGTCCAGTCCCATCGTGGTGCAGCCAAGCAGCCCAGACCAGACCATAGCTGTAACAACGTTTCAGCCTGTCACTGTAAATTAGCCAGTCAAGCAGACATTGAGTGACCATCGGTGACACCATTTCCAGTCCTGTCCCTCCAGCTGATATGACAGGAGGCAGACGGTGTGCCTCTCGCCTGCGTGGCGTGTAGGTGACGTTGGGGAGGGAGACGGGCTCAGTGTGAAGGTTTGGGGAGATGGTGCTCCTGTACGAGGCCCGAAGGCATGAACGAGGAACGGAATGAATCTCAGCGTGGCTTTCTCTACCACCAGTGCTGGATGAACATACAGGCTGCTGCCCGTCGGTGAAAAGGTTCTGCAGGTAGAGACGACCTTGGAGAAAAGGAGCTGGTTTTAACGGACCGATATGTATCCTAAGGGCAAGGGAACAGTGAATCAAGTATGTGGCAGGAATGGCGTCTTACTCTAATACAGGGTTCTTTAGCTCTTCTAATCAACATGTTCAGTTTGCATTTTTCAGTTTTTGCAGTTTTCATTACGTCCAGTTGTAAAATTGGACAAAAAGTATTAATAATTTTGATTATGAAGTATTTTACTAAAATCTAAGAGATGTGGTGAACAACATTACAGGCGACACGATAGCAAGTTTCTGTTGAGGAGGTACGTGAATAACAGCCCTCGATGCCTCGTTGATCCCTGTGAGGTTATTAATGTTTTTGATCTTAAAAAGTAGGACACTGTTCACCTAAAAAAAACTGATTACAAAATCCATGACCTGATTTGTATTCAAAGTCCAGATTTGACTATCAGTGCTGTATTGCATCATGCGGTTGTTATTCTTCTCACACAGCTACCTTCTCCTGGACTCCTCGACATTCCAGTGTTCCATCAGCAGGGGGCAGTGTTCAGTTTACTACATTTAACTTTGAACCTTATCAGAGTCCACTTCTTTGCATTTTCTGTCTCTATACACAAGATACCTCTGGAAAAAAGCCTCAGTAATATACAAACAGTTCAATATGTTGTCAATTGGGTTGTTGCAGGGATTAAATTGCTCATAGATGTGGAAATGAATATATTTGTATTGTACTTTATTTAACTTTACATGCATAAGTGCGTCCTGGTCAAACAGTTACACTCTATCAATATAACAGGAGGCAGGTGGCAGAAGAGCTTTAAAGAGACTGACATTGATTCACAAATCAGAATTGTGCTTGATGATATATGAACATTTTCACATTCACTATGCTCTCTATCCAGGTGGGAGCTATTCTTGTCAACATCAAGCTGTAAGCTTGAAGTGACATGTCATCATCAGTTTTCGTGATGCTTCAACACTTTGAGCACATTTGTAAAGCGATATCTACACCTGAGCATGAAGCCACGTCGCGCCGTGCTTGGCCCTGTGTGATGAAGCGGACCTGTTTCTTGACTTCTGCGTGCAGAAACCACAGCATTTTTCGATCTTGTGAAAGCACAAACAACAGGAACCTGTTTGCGTAATCAGCGCACTGAGATGGTGGTGTCCAGTGTGTCCTCTTCACAGAACGTCCTGACACTACTTACCAGTTTGGTCTCGAAATATTGGAGAACTAAACAACTAAAAGATGCATAAGGAAAAACACAGTGGAGAGGAACCATGTTTAGTGTTACATAACCCAACAGGACTTTAGACAGGCTCATCTGTCTGACGAGCTTGCAGTCACACACACACACACACACACACACACACACACACACACACACACACACACACACACACACACACACACACACACACACACACACACACACACACACACACACAAAATACTAAATCTAAACTTACCAGTAGGTCTGGATTGGACACTTAGACTGAATCAGTAGTCATGAAACATTTCATACAAAAATCACGCAAAAAGAGAAGAATGGTGAGTCTTTCAGAACTTTAGTCAAACAACATAGACCAGAGACAAAGAGAGACAGAGAGATATGTACGTCTAAATGTGTGTTTAAATGACAGAATTAATCTGAAAGGAAGCTGCTTGCTTCCCTGTGTGAATGTGCGCACGTGTGTGCTTGTGTAAGCGTGTGTGGGTGGGTTGGTCCTGTCGCTGTTCTTCCCCAGTCAAAACAGCACATGTAGCTGAGCATGCTCCAAACTCAATGTGTTTCTCTATGTGAGTTTCTCCTCCAACTGTGGTGTGGAGCTCAGAGGTTAGAGCATGAGAGAGGAGGGCCCCTGTCTGCACAGCACAGAGTCTCTTACCAATCACAGAGGTTTCCCGCCGCGGACTCCGCCCCCTCCGCCCCCCCACCCCCTCTGTCTCGCCCTCGCTCTGTCTCGTCTCTTCCTGTACTCACGCACAAGGGCAGGGAAAAGTGCACAGGAGGGGGGGTGGAGGGGGGGGGTGGACTGGGAAAAAAAGCTAAGCAGCTTCTGGTTTTGCTTTTAAAGGCATTCCTGCTGAAGCGCGTCGCCTCCCCTCCGCACACAAAACCGGTGTGGCACTTACACACTTGAACACTCTCGCTCGCACACACACCCGATACACTCACACAGCCATCGCACCCGCACACAAACACACCGCCTCGCCACCTGGTGCACAAGGAACTCCCAGCGCAGGATCACCTGTGAGGCAGCCGGCTGAGGAGGTGACAAGGGATAGACTACACACACACACACACACACACACACACACACACACACACACACACACACACACACGCACACGCATGAGTGTGAGGGAAAGAGGGGAACTGTCAGTTGTAGTGTCTCACGCACGTGCTCACGGCGTCTCCATGTCGGACGAAGAGTGCCGCTCCCCCATTGGTCTGGACTGCTGTAGCTGCTGTCTGGAGCTGGCCAACGGCTGTGAGCCGGACACGGACTCGGACGCAGAACCCGGCCGAGCGCGGCTTGCCGGCCTGGGCAGCCCCACCTCTCTCAACAACTTCAGGCAGCTCCGGGACCAGCTGGTCTACGAGAACCTCAACACAGACAAGCTGAACAACATCATGAGGCAGGACTCTCTGGAGGCGGTTCTGCGTGACCCCTGCTACCTGCTCAACCAGGGCATCTGCAACAGCAACATTGACCAGACCATGTTGTCCATCCTCCTCTTCTTCCACAGGTAGACACACACACGTGCATGCGCACACACACGGGGAAGAAAACCACACTTACTAAGTTAAGTGCTATAATAAAAGCATCACATTCTTAATAAAAATTATTATAAGGTTATATATCGACAATTTTTCGAGTTTTGGTAATTAGAAGGAACTCAAAGTTTCGTGTCCACTTTAAGAACATAACAGAACTTTGGGTTTGTAGGCACAGCAATACAGTAGCAAAGTGAAATGCCAAAATAAAGGGAAACGGAGTGTGTTTGTAGAGCGTGTGTGCTGACAGGACTGTTAGGGCCGCTGCTGAATGGTAGTGTGCATTTTTCCACTACCTAATTATCAAGCTTCTAATAAATATGATGACAAAACCAACCAATCAGGATTTTCTCAGTGCCTTAGTATGAGGTATGCTACTCAGCCCATGGAGCAGATTCCAAAGGGAGTTGAATTACCTCTCATTTCCTGACGCGATGTGTGTTATGCTCCATTATAAATAGAAAAAGGATTAACACTCAGAAAGCGAGGCCGCACTTGAATGGTATACTTATTTTTCTACATCATTTGAGTGGAAAGAAGTAGGCAAATGTGCTTATTTATAAAGCCGAGCTGATTCAATGCTGTAATGCATCTGCTGCACCTGCATTGAGTGGAAAACAAATTCCAAGAGCTGACTTATGTATGTTCTTAAGCCTCCATGATCACGGCCCTGCTCGCAAAACGAGGTTCATTAAGAACCCCTTGAACCTGCTATGCTTGACTGAAACTAATAACTGCCAGTATGTCTACATAAGGCTGACAGGCACACTGAAACACTGCAGCAGATTAAATTGTCAACAACAGATTACATGACACTTAAGCATAAGGCAGGTAGATCCTATGGGTGTGTTTTTTTCCATGCAACCACATCAACTTATTAAAGGTGACATTGTTTAAATGTTTAGCCTGGTTCTGAATTCAGAAGAGGTGCCTTGTGGGTAAAGTAGTTATCTGACAGACAGATGAAGAGGCTCAGCAAATAGAGGCATCTGGCAGGATAATATTACAACTTAATAACACAGTGCCTTTTAAATACCTTATGTCTGGAAATCTGTGCTTATATTTCTGCCTGGTAGAGGTATGGGTGAAGTCATTAGAACATACTTTGTTAGCACATTGACTTGAGTGACACCTGACATGGTAATAATAAAAAATGATTTTTTTTCCTTTCAGTTTCTCTTGCTGACTGTCATCTGACATTACTGAGACCAACTTGTACTTGTAATTCTGAATTAAACACAGTAACAGAAATAGCAAACCAAGAACTGTAGCTGACACTCTAAGAGAGAAGCCAAAATACATTTCTAGGGTGTATAAAATAAGAGTCAGGGAGAAAGTTTTAGTCATTATGTTACTGTTCTGCTGACACTCTAACAGAAAAACACCATCTCCTGATTAGAATAACAGCGAACAATGCAACTTAACACACATAACCAATGATATCTGCACATCATAAATCCCTTGAAATATGCACAGACCTACATCATTTACTGGATCACTGATGTTTTTTATAGTTGGACATATTTCAGTAATAAAGCATTGGCACAACTATCCCATTATCCCATCATCATTAGTTTGTTGCATGTCTCAGTGGCTCACATATATAATAATATATATATACAAATACATGGCACTATACTTCAAAACCCTCACTACTAGGTCTAGTTCATCTTTATCATGATGTCCCTCGTTTTGGTCCTTAAGGGTCCCTGTCAATGTCATTTATTGATATTGGTCTGGGCATCATACTGGTTCCCAGCATCATGAACCAGTTCCACTTTCTCACTTTGCATTCATCCCATTTCCATTCTGGTCCATCCGGATCTGGAATGTCAACTGAACTGTGTGTGCTATGCTTTCTACAACACTACTACAAAACAGAGGTTCTCCTTTTAATGATAAATGTAAATCTTTTCCCCTCCACCCTCCATACATAATAAGGATAATAATAATAATATTATAAATAATAATATTTCTGCTGAATATTTGAAATAGTCCTTTAAAATCGACTCGATCTCTCTTTTTTACCCAGCACAGAAGCCCCTGATACTCTGTGAAAGGAACACAGTGTTATTGATATGTTGGAGATAAAAGAGGCGTGTCTGTTAAATAGAGCTTAGCACAGGGAGGAACCTGGCTTTTGGAAGGAGGAATTCTCTTCTGCAAGGACTACAGGGAACTCAGTGACCTGCTAAAAAAAAATGCACGCACTGATGAGTTGATTTAGTTGTTGAAATGTGCTCAAGGGAGCTCAACCAAGCAGAGATTAGGATCGTTGCACTTTTGGTCTTCAGATGTGTGCATTGCAACACCATGCAAGAACCTGGCCTATCACGTTCTGTGAAGGTCTTTGAGGAAACCTGAGAATAAATGTGAGAAGGCTTGTATATAGGGTGGGATTATGAGTAAAGTCATCCCCATGAGCCAAACGTGCGTACTGGTGGGCCACATCTGCTTTGTGGGTGCAGGGTAGCATTGAATGCAACACAGATGCTACTGTTCGACTGACAAAACAAGACACAACCACATCTGGGCAGAACACATTGTTCACAGGCCTCCGGCTGAAGTGTGGAATTCTTGGTTGGTATTTTCACGGCGTCACTCTCGGTTGAGGGGATCTGTCGTGGTGGTTGAGTGAGCGGCTAGAGTCCAGCCTCACACAGCGGGAAGAACGTGCCACTGCCTCGCACGCAAAGATAAATGGCTTGGGCAGGGCCCCGCCTCTAACATAAACCGAAGAAAAACAACAAACGCACAGTTGTGTCTACAGCCCGCGCGAAGCACTAACAATGATGGCGTGGTAGCCCAGTCAGAGACGTAAACTGTGAGGGAGGGAGCTCGATGACAGACAGTCCAGACATCCCACGTGGAAAACGTGAGGGGACGGCGTAGACGCGGGTGAGATTAACTAACGTCTACCACATGCGAGCGCCGCCTGTGTTCTGCTCAGCACTTCCAGATCCAGGGGCTGGAGCGCGGCGCTGTGTAAACCGGTTCTGCTGGGGTTGTTTTGCTGTTGATTTTATCCAGGCACATCACTTCTGCCTGTGGCCGAACAACACCAGCTCATCCTAAAGACAGAGATTACAGGAGCAAGAACGGCATTTTCATAGATTCTTATTGAGACCAAGGGATTTCTTGAAAGGAACAGGGGCCAGGCCGATTACCTAAATCCTACTGGGGTCATATAAGGGAGCTCACCTCAGGAGCTTCTCTTTGAACATTGTTTTGAGAAAGCAAGCCTGATTCTACAAGATAGGGAGAGGGAAGCAGACCTTTGAGTGTCCCAAGCTTGGCTCCTTTGAGGATAAACTTCCTCCTCCATCAGACCCTCCATGGATTCTGTGACCTATTGGTTTGACATGGAAGGAGATCAGATGAAGGCGTTTCACACCCGCTTCCCACAGCTGTGTGTGGGGAAGGGAGGTCTGGGCCAGACCGATAAAAGACAAACAGTTCTGAGTTTCACTGAACAGAGGCACTGACTCAGAGAGACCCTGGAAACGTAGTGGTCTGAGACCAAGCTTCTGTTTTTCTTCACAACTTGAAAATGCATTTTTAAGATGAAAAAAAGGAGGAATAACTAATTTTGACTATTAAACCTGGCCCTGCTGATAACATTAGTATGCAACTTTTCATAAAAACTGGTGTACCCATATCCAAGTAGCAGTCCCAAAATCCTATTGGAATAACTTTCAAAACTTTCTCTCACTTTCTGAGTTCATTATACATTGTATATATAACAACCATATATAAAGTATAATACTTTAATTTCACCTTAAATTCTAATATATGGATAATATCCACTATCTAAGGCTTTTAATGTTGACACTACATCTGTCTTGGTCCATACATTGACCTCATTCTCAAGAAGTGGCAGAATGATACTATGTAGCTTCACACTCAAGTGGCAATATCTTCTACACTATAATGATAATAATATTACAATACTGTCTATAATGTGACTCTATAGGCAAATATAATCTTCACTCTGATATAAAGAGACTAAAGGGTTTAGATGTAAAACACATTTTGTTTCTCAGTTACGTTTTAAACATTGCGCGATGTCCTAAATGAGACGGTGAATAGCAGCATTGTTGTGATCAGGTCAGTGGAGGACTGGGGAGGAGTCTGGGGCAGAGAGCCAGCCGTGGCTTTGTTGCTTGGTGGAAGGTGTTCTGTTTACAGAGGCAGGACCGGGCATCGAGAGCCACTGTCTGCAGGACACACCCAACACTGGTATTCACACAAACACCTCAAATACCGGAGGGATATAAAGTTGGGCAGATTAAGTGTAGCTACACTGATAGAGGCACACTGATAAGGCGTGAATCATGCATTGTCAGCTTACTAAAACATGTTGCTTATGGGCTTGTGTGGGCAAACATGACAGAGTAATTAAAGGAGGAGAGAGAGAGAGAGAGAGAGAGAGAGAGAGAGAGAGATTATCCATCTCAGAACAAAATGTAATTTGAGATAAAATGTTGCTAGATTAAGAATGAGCCCATGAAGCTCACCCAATGGTGAAGGACTGGTGTGCAGGTCAGAGCTGCACGGGGCTGTGTTCAGTGCACTGTAGTTGTGGGGCTGTGTGAAACAGTGACTCCCTCTCGCACAGCTTCTTCGATGTTTATTGCACGGACAATGGATGCCTGATTGTGTGCATGTGACTGGCAAGGCAGACACAGTGGCATTTGATCTGGGAGACGCAGGAATGTGTCTCCCGAGGTTCATTCCATACCCAGCGTAATTAGGAATGTAAGGGGTGAGGGAGGAGAAGCCGCACGCCTCGATTCTGTGTGGCCTGGACGTTCGTCCCCAGCTACGTCTGCAGGTCAGCGTTTGTTCAAGTCGTGCAGTGAGCCAGAAAGCGGGTGCTCAGGGCGTTCCACTGTACCCAGTACATTCTGTTTCATGACCTCAAAGGCCCCTGGCAGGAGGAGCGTTGGATGGAATTAGGTCACCTTTGCTTTCAGACCTGGAACAATGTCCTAAAAAGGCCAAAACAGCCCAGCCCAATGTTCCTAAAAACCAACTCAGCATCCAGAGCTTCCACTGTCACTTGTAATTTGAGTCAGTATTGTGGATCAAACCTCTGACAGAGTCACATCAATTAGGCAGACATTAGACATGTGTTTGACATCGGTTTTAAGTATCTACGCCCATGTTTTTAAGTATCTATGCACACCCCTCTGTGTACTTAAAAAGGAGTGCCACCTATTCACTCTCAACGCGCTGAGATGTTAGCTGAACTTTGTGCACATAGCCAACACACCGCTTGGAATAGCTAGCAACTGCATGGGTTATGTAAGAGGCGAACGGACAGGCTGAGATCAGCTAACTGGGCTGTGGAGATGTGCTGGCCCATATTAGCTTTATCTGCTCCCACTCAGGCAATGGCATCTGTTAAGATAAGGAGAGGTCCTGTCAGCAGGAGCCATTCCCCAACTGCGCCATATCAGAGCTGTGCTGTCTGCAGGAATCGGCTGACTCATGCAGTCTGGGCCTGTGTACCGCAACCTGGACGCAAACCGCCATTATAAACACTGCTAACGCGCTGTGTACTCCTCGTAAATATCCCAATCAAAAAAAAAGAAAACAATTTCAGTGAATGAACTGAAACAAATTGTGAGGTCCTGGTCCTTCTAATGTGCCAGAGGTCCACGCCCGGGGGAAGCCTCCATGTAGTTGAAGGCTTTTCTGGTGCCGTGTTTACGCCGCACTGAGATTAACCCTGACATGCCCTGGCTGTTCCTGGGCTTGGCCCGATCCGTCTGGAACGCCGAGTTCTGCCTGCTTATCCCACGGGAAAAATGAATCACCCGGGCCATCACAGCTCATCCTTTGTTCCAATGGAGAGCTCTAAATAAGGCTTCCCCAACCTTGTCCTTTGGCACTCAGGAGCCCGTGGACCTTCACACGCACCAAGTATTCCTGCTGCATGCCAGTAAGACAGTGGGCCCCTGCTGGGTTGGGTTACCTTTACATTCATGTAGGGGTCATTGTGCACACGCTGCTCCATGTAGAATGAGCATGGCGTGCAGTTGCGTAATGGAGTCTTTCTTCCAAAACAGCCTTTCATTGGTAAACAACTCTAAACTGTTTTGGTTTCTTGGGCTTGGATAGTTAATTATAGGAGCTCGGTTACTAAAAAAGTGTCACTGTCACGCAACAGGTCACGCAACTACATGACAACCTGCAGACAAATAAACAATAAAAGACAGACTTTTTTGCTTAGTTGAGACCCACTCTCAGTGTAGCATGCTGAAGTAGTTTGTTTAATACACCAATGTCAGAGGGTGCAGACTTATTTTTGTGTACAAACAGTATATGAAGCAACATTTGAACATGGTTGTAGACTTTATGTTCTGATTTTAATCACAGAATTGAGAAATTCACCCTCCATATCTTTCACAAGATTTCATAGCGTGCAGAAATTGACTGTGTTGCAGCTAATCACCTCTAACATGAGCAGAGAATGGCTAAGAAACGTTTCCCAAGGGGCCACGTGCGGAGATGGAGAAAGAAGCACTAGGTCTTCAGCAAAGCTCGGAAGACTTTTTCTGTTGAGTAACTGTTTCGTAGCATTGCTGTGACACCGGCCTTTCTTAAGTAATCCCTTGCTGCTTGATAGAGGGCACACCCTTCAGAACGCACATCAAAGTCAGAAGAACAGCAAAAGGAGGAAATTTTACAAGTGAACTCATTTACATATTGAGCCTGGTTGGTGAAACAGACACAGAAAGCTAAACATGTAACTTGCTAGGCTATTGACTGAAACTGAATTAGCATTAGGGAGTAACTGAAGTAAAAGTAAAAGGATATGGCTTCTAGTGACACGTAGTGATGAGGGATTCGCTGATTTTGCCTTTTTCACACCCCTGAGATGTTTAGTGCAGCTGTGGGAAACTCAGGATGGTGAGAAACTAAGGGTGGCAGTTAGGCAACCTTCTCTATGTTCCTTAGGCAACATAAGGCTTTAGAGGAAACTATCAGCCTCTCCGGGAAACACCCAGTTTTATGTCGCTATGTCTGTGCCAACTGTGTGTGTGTGTGTGTGTGTGTGTATTTATATTTATAACAAATCTGCATGACATGCTAACTGTTAGATAATCAGTCTGCTAGATTTTCAGATTTTTCAGTCTTTCCATGCATAGATTACTCTCGCCATGTTCTGTGATGCTGTCTTTGTCTTTTGTCCTGGCCGCAATACAACGTGGGCTGAAAATGTCAAAATTATAAACAAGATGTATCTTGTCTGAGTGTCTTCTTTCTCTGTGTCACTTCTGCTCACTCTATATCAGGGCACCCATCAAAGTTGCTGGGCTCCATAAACACCAGGCCTTCTGTTATTGGTACACAAACCAGTGATGCCACAGTTCATGACAGCATTTTTTCCCAGTGGTATGTCATAATGAATTATCAGTGAGAAAGTGTGTAGCCAACAGTAAAGCCTAATGAGTTAACAGAGAAGGAATAGCTTATTGCAGAGGAGAAAAACTGCTTAAGACTACAGCCAAAACTTCACCAGAGAAGGCCAGGAGAATGGGGAGTGGAACGTAAAACATGCTTCCTGCCACGGTGGAAAGCGCAAACACCTTTCAGTCAAGACTGTGGTTGAGCTTCTCTTCATGACTCTGTCTGGACTACTACACAATGTTTAATTATTTAAAAAAAATGGGCAGTGTAAGTCCAGTTGTGATGCCTTAGTTCATGTTCACATGAGACTGTAGCCACGGACCAGTCCCCTATTTGGCACAGAGTGAATATTGGGTTTAGGAGTAAATAAAGCCATTGAATTTTTTAACTGAGGAAGTACTTGTTCCTGAATATAATTTATGACTGTTATGCTTGAGGAGTTTCTGCTTTAACACATTTTAAAAATATGGAGGTCATTGTTGTCCAGCATTATCCAGAATTACCTTCAAACACATGAGAACCAGGCAAGAAATACATTCTAAAATATTTGATGTATAATGATTCATGATCTATAATGATGTGTGAAGAGACATTGTATAAAACATTCTGAGTGTGATATGAATACAGAGCCATGAGTTTCTAGTTTATAATCATGTTTAGATTAGTGGATTGTTTGTCCACTAAGAATGTTTCATCAGAACTAACATTTACTTTAGTCATCTTGCTCACGACTGGACAGATCACTGGAGATTTGTCGCTAAAGAAGAAATGTAGTTTAGTCATAGAGAAATGAAAAAACAGGTCTAGTGTGCAAGATCTGATTGGTGTTTGGTTCTACATATCAAATAATTGTAGTTTACTTATACAACCTGCAAAATCATATCTGATATATTCCAAAGGGCACATCTTAGAAATGCCTCAGTTCATAAATAACTGTACCATAATCTAAAGCTAGTTGTTTTTTGCATTGCCACCTGTGGTGGACTATGGAATATTGGTCCAAATTACACAGCGAGCAGGTAATAACAAACGATATATTAAATGTTAAGAAGAGATATAGCATGTTAAGAGCCTAGCTGTAAGCATGTCATTCAGTTCGATAGTACATGGATGATGAGAAAACAGATATCAGATTGTACCACTAAAGCTTAGCTTAATAGCTCTGCATTACGGGCATTGTGTTGCTTAGTTGAAGAGCTTCAAGCTTGTGTTTACTGGCCCGATCACCGATCTCCTCCAATCCCCAGAATTCTTCTTAATCAAGCCCTGAAGTGTAGTATTCATTTCAAGACAGTGCTTGTCTCAAGTGTTTTGTATACAGACAACAATCAGAGTCTGGTAATGAATTTCCAGTTACAGCCATCAGAAACCCAACATGTATAACTCCTTCTCAATCTGCGCACATTTCTTTTGAGGTGTCATCGAAAGTGAATTGAAATTCAAGAAGGCGTTCTTTTACCATTTATATCTGTTGCCATGGCTACGAGAAGAACAATGGGTGATGGCTGTCATGGGCCAGGACAAGTTTCTTCATAGCATGTCTTACTCAAGAACGATCCTTGCAAAGGGTAATGTACACCGAACAGATTAAAGTTTTAAAGTGTGGCCCATAAGCTTATCCAGTAGTAAGAGGCTAACAATTTTTCATATGTCAGCATGTTCATACATGTGAGGGGCGATGACATTAAAAAGGGATCTGCACTTGATTTCACATGTACGTGTGGAATGACTGAAGCATAAAACATATTCCTTACACATATGTTCCTATGTTGTTAATGGGAAACTACTGCTGAAAACCAGGGAATTTGTTTTGTTTTTTTTTTTGTGAGAGTGTGCTATGGAAAAATCTTGAAGCATCCCAGGTATCACCTAAGGCTCACAGTTAGTGTCTGCTTTGTCTTGCACACTTGCACCTTTTTTCTACCTAAAATACTTCCAAGGTGATTGTGTTGCTACAGTTTACCTAAAGAACTGGGAGTACAGCCAAGCTCACTATCAGAGGAAGCCCAATAGAACAACAGCTGTGAGATCCTTCACTCCCCGCCTCTTTCTCTTCCGCAATTTTTTTTTATTTCCCTGTTTCACTGTTCCCTCACTGACAAGCACACACACACACACACACACACACACACACACACACACACACTAGCATACACGCACAAGCGTGTACACAACCACTCCCACAAACACGTCATCTGTGCCAGACAGTAACAGGACACCCTTCACACAAACACTAGACAGGCTTGTATCACGCAAGTGTCTGGTGCTGCTGCTTTAGTCAATCAACAAAACACAAAAAAAAAACTGTGTCTGGTATTTGTGCTTACAACTCCAGCATAAGTCATTAAACCCAAACCTCTGCCATTCTGATTCTACTAAAGAACAAACAAAAAACAAACTGAACCCTACATGCTGACAAATGAAAAAGGTGTGATAACGAATTTTGTAAACAAGGTTATTACAGGAACTAAAGAACAGCCTCAGCTGACGACCACTCTTTTGAGGGATCTGTGTATACTGTATGCTCTGGATCGCTTTTCTCATGTAGCTCTACCTCAGGAAACGCCTCAGATACTCCGCGTCATGAAAGCCCAAGGGTTTAACCCCCACTTCCAGGGGTCTCTGTCTAATAATAGGGTCTTTCTATTGCCACTTTCCTCTGGGTCCTCATGTGAGGGTCATACGGAGGTTCAATGTGGGGATTGTTTATTTACCACGCTGCTAGGGAACTCTTGGTGATCGGGTTTCTATGCAGTACAATGTAAAGTGTGGCTAGGTTTTGACATGTTTTTTGATACATCACAATTGTTTTGATCACTATACAGTGATGTATATTGCAATGCAGTATTTATGGCACAATTATTTCCTAATTTATCAAATCAATAAATACCTTTTATTAGAAAAAAAGATCTAGAATAAATAATGTTCTCCCACCTAAAGAAATAATAGCTGACCACAAAACAGCTACATTAATTACGTACATGTGGATTACTAATTAGTTTCAATTTCACTTTGATTCAGTGTATTGTATTGCTATTTAGAGCACATGTGTTTTCAGAAGCCTGAGTTTTCAGAAGCCTGACTGATGTTCACCAGCAGGTGACTAGAAGACAGTCGACACCCTCTATCAGCAGAGCGTGCAGGAACACAAAGAGCAGGGCTGGGGCCAGGAGACAGTGCAAACGTGGCTTAGCATCGAGTAAACACACGGATCAAGGCAGGTTGGCCCGATTGCCTCACCTCGCAGCAAGCCCGTAGGCATTGTGTACAAGCAACGCCTTCGCTGTGAGCCAGACAGCAGATGAGCAGTCGCAGACGTGTCAAACACACGCTAATTACCAGGGTTTGGGGGGGAGGGGGTGGGTGGGACGTCCGTCTACACACTTGCACGCTTCAGTCGGGTGCTGCTCAGTTTGTTGACACGGTACGAAGATTGCAGCAAACGGAAAGTGTGGAGGGATCACCGAACCCCTTGGTGCTTGAGTTTCAGAACGAGTGGTCCAGGAGCTGTTTGAGCATGTTTGCTACCCGACAGTGTGGTCTCAGTGAAAGGGCTCGCCTCACCACAAAGACTCCTCCCACCAGTCAGCTGCACTAGTTGGGGATGCACGTTGTGGTGGAGTTGATTGTATGCTTTCAGACAAAAATAATAAAAGCCATCTACGTGAGGTATTTTGGTAATTTGACTTTGTGTAATGATGGAAAATGATGATGGCGTGACGATGGCGTCGTGTTGGTCTAGTGCAGGATTTCGTTTGTTTTTGCGTGATCTGCTTTTGGAAACCATTTGACTTAGCGTGGGCGCGGCAGCGTGCCTTTTTACCTTTCAGTCCTGTAAAAGCTCGAGCTTATAAGCAGCTAGACGACAAATTAAAAAAATTGGGTCAGGGCGTAATTGCTGCCCATTTAAAGGGCTATTTTTCAGCCTGTAGTCCAAGCCTGCTTAAAGGACACACTGTGCCATATGGGCTGATAGAACCTGCCAATTTCCCTTCACTCTAAGGGGATAAACTTTCCATTTGAACATATAATGGATCTGACTGCTTCTCTGCTGTGTTCTGGGAGCAGCGCTTTCCGTATGGCACGAAATAAAAGTTTCAAATGAGTCAGAGTTCATTATATAACAGCTGCGGGCAAAGGGTGAGAGAGGGCAAAGACATGTACTGTGTGTAAACACACCACAAGAGCCCGTCTCGCACGTTGTCTGTGTTAACATTTGACATGGGACTCTCAGAGTTAAAAAGAAGTGTAATCAATACCTTGAACCTTGCATATTAAACTTTCGACCAGATTTGCTCTGTTATGAACACATATACATATATTAAACACTTGCATGCGGTCAATGGATTGGCAGCATTTCAGGGAAAATCATAAAATCCATTCCACAGTGCTGTAGGGCTTTTGCACTGCTGCTTGTAGTGTTCTCCCCCAGTACTGGAGTAGCGCCAGAATCTCGCCACCTTTGTGTGAACCACCTCCAGCATGTCGACGTTTCCAGATTGCAGTGCAGATAACATGACAGCCAGCCAGCTCTGAGCAGCAGCTACGTGATCGAACCCCCTACATTATCTACCTCCATCTCTGTTCTGTTCTTTCATACCTGTACACTTCTGTATGCCTGGTTAACTCAGATGAGAGATTTTACGTCACTGACTTTTCTACCTGCATCTGTATTTTTTTTTTGGACATGCTTTTAAAGGTCTAAAACACCTTACACAAATATGCAGTTTGATACAACACATATACATAAAGGGCAAGTCCATTCGCTATAACACAAAGAAACATACAGTACATAAACATATCATGCATGCAGATATTAGACATGTGCTTGTCTTCAAACATGCTTAAGCACGCTACTTACTAAAGCAACCATGCACACTGGCAGACAGGTTTGAGCGTTAGTCGGTCCCCAAGCAGCACTTTTTCTGGAACCACTCTCGAACTGAGGTCCGTTCAGATCTGGCTGGGAGCGGGGATGGGTACATGTCTGTGGAGCAGTGAGGTAGAGATGTAGAGGGAGGAAGAGGAGGTAGAGGAGCAGTTCATCTGGCCTGTCTGTGTCTGGCAGACACACCCTGAACACTGCTTCCAATTCTCACCGTTATTCCGGACCCTTGATGCTAGCACAGACAGATCACAGGGTGGCGTTTAGCAAGAACGTCTGTGTGTGGGGTGCAATGTCTGTATGCACTATGCATAATATTTTTCAACTCTCCTTTGACTTCTGGGTTAATAAAGAATTAGTAAAATATTGTTTAGCTTGTGATTTATTAGGTAACTGATACAATTCCATTCTCACTGAACACCAAATGATTTGCTAACTTAAACCCCATTCTGAATTACGTAAGTCACTTTAAGAGTGAGGAGGATCACTACAGAGGATTAATGAAAGCTTTGTGGTAACCATTTAAACATGACTAAGCAATTTGACACAAGTTTCAATAAAGGAAGAATAATTTTGCCTGTAGAGAAATCTATCAACACCAGGTGTATTCACTCAAACTCCAACACCAGCTGTATTCACTCAAACTCCAACACCAGCAAATTAACATAACACCAGCTGTATTCACTCAAACTCCAAAACCAGCTGTATTCACTCAAACAGCTGTTTTCACTCATAAACAATGTAAACAAAAACAATATGTCATCTGCGCCCCCTGCTCTCCAGTTATGTTAATTTGATTTGGTGAGCTTGACTGCGTGAGGTAATGAATTCAGTGCCTCGTTGCGAGACACCACAGGACGAACTATTGAATGGCAATACATTTGCATTCATTTACAGGCCTCATTGCCTACAGCAAACAAACCAGCTCTCCCCTTGCCCTGCGAGACCGAACTGTGTCTTTGAAAATAAATGAGACACGGCGTGTGTGCAAACGGGGGTCGTCTCTGAGAGAACGCACTAATGAGAGCATTTGGGCCGACATTCTCCTGAGCTCCCCCGTGCGGCCCCTCTCTGCCTTCTGTGCACATGGAGGCTCATCCACAGGAGAGTGGACCCTTGGGCGAGAGGTCTGCCATCAGAACAGCGCCGCCCTGCCTTGCTCCTGGCAAGTTCAGTGGTTCTGTTCAGGCCTAACCCAGAGCCCTCGGCACGGCTTTGGAAGCAGGGGCTCTGTGAGCTCCCAAACCCTGCCTCAACCCAATCTGTTATGTTTTCACCGAATCTGTGACGCGGCCGCTCTCGGTTCTCCTCCGGTGGGAAGCTGATTGGGAGACTAGTGCGTATGGAGATGGCTGCTGGGTCCTGGCATGGTTTAATGGGATCTACATCCATTCATGAGTAGGAACATGCTGCATTGGCAGGGACTGGACCTGTGGCTTCTGTAGGAGGCACTGCAGACAGGGTCCCGATCTCAAGGCTGTTGTAAGATCAGGACCTTCCCGCCTTCTTCAGAAGTAGCTGAGATCACACGAGGCCCTGTGGAAAAGGCCCCATGTGCGGTCATGCACGAATAACCTGCTCAGACATTTCTGGGCCACCACAGATAGCAATGCATTATTAATTGGGCCCGTTTGCAGGAGCGATGATCCTGCTGCATGGCTGACACTATCACATCTGGAGCAGTCGGTCTTCATGCCTGACCCGCGGGGGGTTGGTCTGCACGCAGCTCACGGACCTGGCCGAGCAGTAGCTTCCTCGGAGACATGCTGCACCAAGCCTGACAAATGTTGTCTCCTTCCAGGCAAAAACATTAAACTCAGCTGAAGGTGCAGCCGATAATAAAGCACAATATTATAGCTGGCTTAGGGCTCCTGTTCTCAATCATGTCAATTCAAGAAGTCAGAAGTTCTTTTTTAATTGCATCAAAGGGGGACCCCTTGAAAGGGGCCTTTCGACAGAGAGATTCTTCATTTACCAACAAAGTCCCATTGGGATTATGAAAGCATAACTCATTCTGGGACACTGGTGAGATTGTGGCAGGGCAGAGAGATGCTAAATCAGTTTTTCAAAGATCACTGCCATAATTTGTGGTTGGGCTCTAGTTCCTTCTGCTGTTCCTTCAGCCTCCCGCCGCAGGGAAAAATCACATGACATCTATGACAATGTTATGAATCTGTAAGTTCTTTTAGCACTTGGTATGCCAAGGCTGGTGTGGAATGCAAGAAATACGCTGAAGGTGACCTGGAGTACAAAATCTACATTAAATGTTTTGACAGAGGTGCAGGAGCAGTTATAATGTACTGTAGTCTTATAATGTCAGGATTTGGCTTCTGCTTCTCACATCCACCTAAATGAGCATAAGAAAACAGATTTTAAACATACATCTGCATATTTTTTGCCAGGTAGCGAAGAGATCCCAAGGTGGGCGATTCCGTTTTAACATGTAAAGCATTTCTGCTCTGAAAACCCCTTGCTCAGAGTGTGTGGAGAAGAGCCACACACAGCTGAGCTTACAGAATGTGACCTTTTGTTCTGGTGTGAAAAGCAACATTTTCTTGCTATGTAGGCACACTGTAAGTTGCCCAAAAGCGCCTCCTTTGGGGCTGTCACAGCTTTAACGCATGCACATCGGCCCTGCCCACTGCGGGCGGGCTTATGCTCAGAGAGAGGACTGCCGCGCTTCACCGCACGTCAGAGCTGACACAATAATGGAGACGTTCACGCCTAGCAGGCTGCCCAGCGTGCAAGGAACAAATCTCACCATCGCCACACTTAACAGAGCTGAACGCAGAGCTTTGGGGAGATCAAACTGGGATTTCTCAGCTGGTTAAGTTTGAGGTAGTGTTATTCCCATCTTCACTAAATCAAGGCAGAGCCATGACTGGGTACCCTTTCCCCATCAGTTAAACTGCCTCGGTAGTAATCAGCTTGAACAGTCAGACCAGGAGTGTTGCTGGAGGTGACATGAGGATGACTGCATTTGCTACACTTAAATATTCATTGGACTGGGTGGCTTGGTTTGGCCTTCCAGACACATCAGACAGCTACAATAAGCACCTCTCGGCTACAGTCAGCCTGAATGTGTGCGGAGTCTACCGCCTATATCAATCCAACATAAACTTCATTGGCTGTGAGTAATCTCCTTTGACACTTACTGTCCAATAGCAGTTAGCCATTCATGAATAATACACAGCATGGCCTACAGCCCCTTGTTTTCTGTGCTACAGCTGGGCACTGATAAGACAGATGTGAGGGCAGTAGGAGCAGGGTCAGGCTCTCACCTGCTTCATTAAGCCATATAAACCTTCATACATACATGGACACTGGCTGTTCAGTAACTGTTCAAACAAAGCCTTACATAAGTGACCCCTGTGTCATTAGGTAACTTCACCCTAGGGTGTCACATGACCTGTAAACAGAATACATTTGTGGGAATGGAGGTGATATAACTTATTAAGTAGCAACTCGTTTGTACATGTTGATAGAAAAAAACATTTGAAAACTCAGGGATAATTATTATTACTACAGGTAATTCTTGAAATAGTTTAGAGCCTGTTTCTAATGTGGTAAACGTTACTGAATTATTTTTTTAAAGCAGCCAGGACAGTTGCTGTGGAAAAGCATCCCACATGCATTACTGACATAGCAATTATGACAAAATGCACATATATCACTTAATACTAGAAACTAGAAACTCTTCCGTTTATGTTACTTCCCATAATTCTATCACAAGATTCAATGCGAACAATTGCAGGTGTCTGCAAAGAGTTACACCTGGCAAACGATTGGTCCTTTGCTTCCAGATTAAGGGGGCAGCTACACTCCACCGTTGAAGAAATATGTGAAGAATTTTCAAGCAGGTGTTCGTCCAGCTTTAAAACTTGACATTATGTCTTGATTTGACACTTTTACAATGGTACCACTGAGCATATTTCCCTCTGTAGCATATGATGCCATTTATTGAAACTCAAACACTAATATCATGCCAGTAGAGGCAAAACAAAATGATGTGCTCAGATTCCTGAGGTGTCAAGTAATGAAGTACAAATACTTTGTTGCCTTACTTAAGTAGACAGTTGGGGTATCTGTACTTTTCTGAAGTCATTATTTTTCAGCCGACTTTTTATTTCTATTCCTTACATTTTTGTGCAATTATCTGTACTTTCTACTCCTTATGTTTTAGAAATTGCCTCGTCACTCCTATTCATTTCATTTTTTCTTGTTCTCAAACTATCCAGATAAATTGCGACATCCAGGTAGAGTGGATTTGATTGTGGTGGGATCAGAAGTACTATAAACATATACCATTCCTACACCGTATTGCTTTGTGCGCAATGCATGGCACATGTCAAGTCCCACTCCAGTAGTGAGATATTCATTGCTTATATCATGGAAAAAGAGCTAAATGCTTATAAAGAGCTGGTGCCCTATAGGCCCTGAGATGCGGCCTACATTTTTGTCCTTAATGGCATCCCCCCCCCCCCCCCCCTTACATTACTTTTATACTTTAAGTAGTTTTGAAACCAGTACTTTTACACTCTTACTTGAGTTAAAAGATTGAGTCAATACTTCAACAGAAGTATTTTTAAACTTTAGTGTCTATACTTCTACCCAATTAATGTGAATACTTTTGACACCTTTTCTCTGGGAAGAAGAAGAAACAATTATGTTAGTAATATGAACTGATTCTGGACTGAATATGGGGTAAAGAGTATGTAGGCAAAGCCCAGCTCTCCCGGCCTTTAATCAGACCATTAAATATGAAATGCTTTTCTTTTTTAAGTGAACACTTAATCTTTCATCTTGGATAGCTCATGCCTTAACGTGTTTTGTACAAACCCGTCAGTAATTCCTCAATATCGAAGGATATTGCACCTTGTAATAGTTCACCTTTGGGTAATTTTGAAGTGCTTTACCTGTAACTGGTTTCTTAACATTCACTTGTTACAATGGTGTCTGACAGCTGAAACATGTTGAGTGAATCTTTTGAACAAAAGTACAATTATCCTCTTCAGAAGAGTAAACAGACCAGATTCGTGGAAACTTTTACATAGATGACAGTTCAAGACATTTCAAGAAACAACAAGACATTTCAGGGGCATCATAAAAATAAACACATTAACTACACACACACCCATCTCTCTCTCTCTGTCTCTCTCTCACACACACACACACACACACACAAACACACACACACACACACACACACACACCTGTTCTTTGTGACCCTCTATGACCCCATGATTCACACCCACTACTATTTCTGTTCACATTTTCAGCGTTAGCTCGATGCCACATGAAAGTCACTATTCACCAAACGCTCATGTCCAGTGGCATTCTGGGTATTTGTCTCATCGTTCTGAGAGACAGAGGGAGTGTTGAACAGTCGAAAAAAAAAAACTGCACGGCCCAGAGAAAGCAGCCCTGTCTGCCTGTGCACTCTCCTCCCATTCAGCTGGGAGAATGGGACACTTTCACCCCCATCACTACACCCACCAGCACACTGTGCATCACTCTTCCAGCGTCCAGGGCCGAGATAGCCTCTCTCCCAGCAGCCCCGTGCTGCACGTTCGACAGCGGCCATGAGCTTCCAGCCACCCTACTCACCTAGTTTATTCAAGAGAAGAGACAGGCGGTAAGTGCCGATATGACCCGGTCGAATGGTTATGGGTCGTGTTGACAGCTGATGGATTGGTTGTGTGGGCTTGCATGGGTGAGCAGAAAGGAGTGCTTGTCTAACTGCTACGGCACTGCCAGGCTGGTGTTGTGAGGTTTGTTCTACAAGGTGTTAAAAAAGCTACGGCTGTCATTACATGTCTAACCTCGTTACTGTAATGAATGACAGGTGCACTGTTCAGATACTGTACAGGGAGTTCTTTGGAACTGTGTAGTTAAAGTTAATTTGCACAATTTAAAGTCAATTACACAATTGCCTTTAAGTGAAGGCAAGGCATGAATGTACAGTATGCTCACAATAATATTTCATGTTTTGTTTTACAGTTAGCAAAATGTAATTATGTGCATTTATGCCAGTCAGCATGAAGGGCTTATGTAGGTGTCATGTAGTTTTCTAGACAGTAACCTTCAGAAAAGTGTCGCCGAAAATGTTAACACAACTAAATATATTAACATAACTGTAGCATCATTAACAGTGCTGATGCTCTCATAGACGCCCACATTATTGAAATGCCCTTGAAACATAAACAACTGCAGTTTAACTTATTACTGATTTAAACCACTGCACTCTTTGTATTCAGCACTGTATCAGCACGTCATGTCCGTTTTTAAGAGCATATTGAGCTTATTGGAGGGAGCGGGGGACATTTCCACCCCCCCCCCCCCCACCCCCCATGGTGACGGCTCCGGCAGGCACGCCAGATCTTCTCTCTGTGTGATGCTCACGGCCTTTGTTAGGCCTGGTACCCCTGTTCTCTCTGCACCAATCAGTTGAGGCATTGAGCCTGCTCACACAAATGAGACTGGGAGACGTTTTATATTGTGGCACACACAGGAAGCCTGTTGTCATCAGATGCCTAATCAGGGGGCTGTCAGGATCCACTGTGTGCACAGCAGAGGGAGCAGAGTAATTATGGAACAATGTTACACTGGTGCACGAGTGCACTCCTTTGTCACATTCACAACAACTCCTAGAAAGAAAACAGCTCCCTTAACGGCAATTACATAACGGGGAGCTTGCCTCTCACTGAGACGATCTGTACCTTACCACCTGCAGGGCTTTCATCATGACGCAGAACCCTTCTGACTATTCAAAGGGTTCCTCATGCCCTCTCCAGCCTCCACGCTATGGCCATTGTTTCGTACGGTTCAGAATAATCAACATCCACCAATTAGCCTAACTGCAGAACAGTAGGAGTCTTAGACCAGGAGACGACATGTGAGGGTTTACCTGCCTCAACACCGCAGCTATGAAATTCAACCTGGCGTCTTCACAAGCTCTGCATAAAACTAAACATGACAGGCGCTGCTGAAACTAGACCAGACCAGCGGAGAACACCGTTCTTACTGTTGCAGGTGGGTTGGGATGATTGATTCTTCATCCCTTTTGAATTTGTATAAAACCTCTGGAGTAAAACTAAGACGTTGCACCTTCAATGTGATAAACATTACTGAATGATTTTTTTAAGGCAGCCAGAACAGTTGCTGTGGAAAAGCATCCCACATGCATTACTGACATAGCAATTATGACAAAATATCTACTCGATTCATCCGTTGTGACAAAAACAGATGTTTTTTCTTTCGTAAACATCTGTCAGCCTAACCAGCTCATTCCCTGCCCCCAAACGCTACAGATTAAACACTAAAAATTTGTCTCATTTATATGAAACTTCCCACTAATAAAACACTATTGTTGCAGGTGGATGTTAGCAAGTCCCTACTGCTTATTTACAGGGTCAATCATTAATCTCATGTATCATTTCCCAGTGGAAGTGCTCTCATCTACTTAGAAACACCAACACTAACGACTGGCAAGTTAAAGATCGTGATCTTGAGATAAAGTTGTCTGCTACCTCAAGAAGCTGTGTTTACCTACTAGAGGCAGCGAATGCATTGATCTCTCAAATCAATATGCAGCTCCTAGTTATCTGCAGGGTCATTGTCTAAAAGTGCAGAACATTGGTGCACATTAATAAACGGAGGCATATTTAGGCTCACAACTACAGCAAAAAACTGTAGTCCTATTTCCCTGAGAGGATCAATAAATTCTTAACTTACACCTACAGAATACCACTAACTATAAGTTACAGATATTACTATACAGTTTCCAACAATGTAAGCTGTTTCTGGTCTATATTGTTTGACACATTTTACCTGGAGTTTCCTTGCCCCTTAAACCAGATACTTTTCCAACAACATGTGTAATGAATAACCAATCTAGACCTGCTCTGCTTTCTATTTCATTGGTTTTCTTTATGTGATACTGCAACCGTCAGTGTGGGGTATCTGTCGTGAAAAAAACCCTGCTCTGTACTCATAAAGTGATTAACTGATTCTAATTTAAATTCATAATTGTATTTTGCAGTCCTGTTATGAGTCACAAACTTATAATTTTATATCTTGCAGCTGAACAGTTACATGAGGAAAATGGGTCTGGACTGACTGTGTGAATGTCTTACTCAGTCCTGTCTTATGTCTGAACTTGATCTGGTTAATCACAAAAGGGATCAGCCTATTGACCTGAATCCTGTGAATGATTTGAACAAATATAGAAACTTTAACCATGAAAATATTAAAATGCCTTTAAGATTGAGATTACAGTATGATATATCTACTGTAGTGAACAGGTTAAATACAGCTAGTTTGTTAGATAAAAAGACAATTTTAAGTTACTATTTTGTTTCTTAAATTTGTTACTAATATATCAATATTTCAATCGTAGACACAAAGTAATAAGCATATGTAGCATAATACTCTTGAAACTCAGCTCGAGTGGCAGTGCAAATTATCTCCGTATCTGTAACACACTGTGTAGCCACTAGAGGCCGAGAATGATCCGGTAAAAACTGGACTGCAAAGAACGATATCAAGTGTCGAAAAAATACCTCTGCAGGAAAAGTCTTAAATATTTCTTTCCTTCAATTCTGCTGCAGACTGATGTAATAAAATCCGACTTATTATATGACTTTATTCAGAGTTGGTGAACTTGTACATTCTTTCTCTACATTTATTAAAAAGCTGAATTATGCTGTAACCTATGTAAATATTTTATATGCGTGCACTTTTCGGATAGCCTATGATTTTTTACTGTAACGCACATTCTATTGTTTTTGTTTTGATGTTCTTGTTTTTTGGTTACTGTTCTTTGGGCGAGTTCAGGGAGGGGTCAATGCGAAAATCTATGACAGCGGATTCATTTGAATAATTTATTCATGCGTCATATTGCGTCACTTTACAGTACATATAAATACGGCACTGCAGCAGAAATAGTATCACTTGCCGACAGTGTTTCTTTGAAACCACATTAGAATAGAACACCACGTCTTTCGGACGCATTGCAATAGAGCAAGGCGAAAACAACAGGAACTTAACCTAGTAAACGCAAAGACGCAAAGGTGGCGAGAAGCATCATACAAACGGGTTTAATCCTGAACATGAGTACGGAAATGTTCAAAACGCCAATGGAGCTGGCTGTTTACCAACTGCACAACTTCTCAATCTCCTTCTTTTCTTCCTTCTTGGGAGGGGACGTTGTATCTGTTAAACTTGACAACAGGTAAATATTAGATCTCTTTCGTGCATCGGTTGTGTTTTATAAGTTGAATACTGCAGCTAGGACTATGTTTTGGACCAGGATTTAATTAAGGCCAGTTCTTGCTTGAGGGGAAAGTACTGGTTCTGTTTGTGTGAAATGACCCAGGCGAAGAGGTTCCGTAGAGAGCTGTGCCCGCACTACAGACCAGTCTGTATTGACTTGGAAACATTCGTTGTAGCCACGATGTCATTTAGACTCCGAACTGGTTGCTCCGTTGTTCTCGTTTGAAATGTTCACATTTTGTTTCTGTTTCCATTGTTCCATCGACCATGTCTGTTTACTCTTTCTTCTGAGTAACGTTTCTCTTCCTTTCATTTGCAGTGCCTCTGGTGCAAGCGTCGTTGCAATTGACAACAAGATCGAACAAGCAATGGTAAAAATATATTTTTAGAAATACCCTTTGCTCTTTTCGTAGTTGGCTGTTTACTTTCTTTAGAGTAACTCAGTTATGACATATGAAACTATTTGTGTAACGCTTTTAAAAACAGCTGTTGACTAGCTTTGTGAAGGCCTGTCATAATATCATAATACAGTGTTCTATAGTTATCGTTGTTATGCATGCTAGATCCAAAATTAAACTTTTGTGGTTTGCCGTTATTACAAAGCTAGACTGAAGGGAGTCTAAAGACTAAACTTCTCTCCCTGTCTTCTTGTCCAGGATCTTGTGAAGAACCACCTCATGTATGCAGTCAGGGAGGAAGTGGAAATCTTGAAGGAGCAGATCAAGGAGCTGGCAGAGAAGAACAACCAGCTTGAACGTGAGAACAGCCTGCTTAAGAACCTTGCCAGCCCCGAGCAGCTGGAGAAGTTTCAGTCACGACTTCCCTCGGAGGCCCTGCTCCCGCTGGAGCGCCCAGAGCTGAATGCATCCGAGCGCCGGGGCACGGGATCGGCCGTGTAGGTGGCTCTGTCATGGGGCGGGCGGAGCCACGGCCCTCACCTGAAATGGACCTCCTGAGTCGCCTTTGTTGTTGCATGGCTTCCGAGAGAAGCTGGCTGTACAGACACGAAAACCCGACCAAGCGACCGCATCCGACGATCCGGGAGCCTTCGCCTGTTGTGTAATATCCGACAATCTCTTCGGACTATCGTGCAAAGAGAGAGCGCTGTAGATGCCCGAGGTTCCTGTCCAACAGGACCGTCAGCCGTGCACAGCAGGGCCCTGCCTGCTCTTTCTCCTGCTCCCTCATCATGGGAAGAGAGAGGGGCTCTTCTGACGGGGCTGGCCCGTCGGCCCACGCTGCGAAGTGTTTCGGTCGCGTGTCCTCGGTCTGTCCGTGTGGAGCCAAGGACACGGTCCCTTAAAAAACTCACTTCCAGTCTCACAAGAGCCTCACGTGGAGTTTTCACTGCTACAAGCAGTTTGGGGTCTTTGGCCTTGGTTGACTGCACCACACACTCGTGTTAGTGGTCCCTCATACACAAGACCACAAGGGCTCATGTAGTTGAAAACTGTTGAGCTGGACTTTTGCAGAGCACTTGTCCTCTCTGCCACAGTGGTAATTGCCATGTGATTCCTATGAATTGCTTGTATTCTCTGCAGATGGGGCTTGCTGGTTAGAGGGGAATCGCCTTTTTTTGAAACTGAACAAAATCAACTTGTTTATATTCTTTGTGTATAAACTGATGATTGTTGTGGGGATAGAAGTATGTATACGTTTGCTTAGTTCTGTAAACTAGCACATGATGTAAAGTGCTTTTGAATGATGGGGCAGAAGAGGCTTTGCTCTCTCCGTGCACCTGGACACACCTGATGTTTGTGCTCTGGTGATCTCACATGCCAGCTGGCCCACTGGTAGGACTTGTGTGAGTACATGTTGAGGACTCCATGCTCCTGAATTAACTCTGTTCTATAATTACCAAAGACTTGCCTCGTACTCAAAAGTCAGCCAGGACCATGTGTTACTACACAGGGCAGAGGTGTTGTTTTCTCCCATCAGCAGACGTTTCAAGGTATTGTTGCTTCACTGTGTCCATAGAACGGTGGTTTCCAATGATGTATGGATACAAAATGCACATTGCAATAAACCTTATGTTTACACAAAAGTATTATTGCTTCCGTTCCGTTTGCTTTTTGATTTTGCATTCTGAAATGCAAAACACATACATCCATTATTAGCTTCTGGCTAGCTTGGCTACAGTAATAACTAACAAAGCAATCCATGAGCATGCAATGCATCTAAAAGATGTAATTCAACATGAACTTCTAAGACCTTAGATCATCTTTTTTACTTTATAAATAAGAGAAATTCTTAAGCTGTATTCCATAATAGTTTCCCAATTTTCCACACCATATTAATATAACCTTCCACCAGAATCTTAGAAATCTCAGAAGCAGAACTCAAGTCATGATCATACATTTTTTAATGGTATAATGATATATAAAGTATAATTTTTAAATGCCAGTTCAGTTGATTTGCTTACAGGGAAATATAGAGATCTGAGTGGATCACTTGAACAATTATACTCCTATTATAGTTGGGCTATGGCTGTGGATATTATTACTTTATTATATATGGTTAACAAGCTCTCTTCCTTCTGTGTTCTTTGTACACTATTATCACACACAACAGTCCAGGAAAATATTAGGTGTTTATGTACCTGCCCAAGGTAATAGTGAGGACCATGTACATGCTCCTAGTGACCTTGATCTGTCCTACTTCTTTACGTTTGTTCAGATGGCTGCCCTAGTCATGTGTGGGCTTATTATCTGCATTTAGTTTGACACAAGTACTACTCCAATGCAGTAATCCAGCAGGCAGTAAGTGGCCTACATCGTGGGCAGAGGAGATGGTATTCTGGTATGTTCTGGCATGTTTGGTGAACCTGGACTTGTCCACGGTTCCCTGGTGGCAGGTTTATATGTAAGAACAGCTCTCCTTACAAGGTTCAGCATGCAAACAGATTCTGCAAAGGTTATGCAGTTCAGCAAGCTCTTGTGGAATGTCCACTGGGTCCAATTTCACACTAACTTCACATCAACTTGAAAGGAAGTGTCCTCTGTTGGTTTCAGGATCCGAATGTTCACTCTGTGTCTAAGCACAATGAGAACTATTGACTTTTTCTGTGAATGGGTGACAAATATGAATACGTGTTACATAACTAATAATTGTGCTCTACATTACTGAACATTCAAAGGACGCAACATGAAAAGGACTTGGTGGCCTTTTAGCTCAGACATCAGCACGATGTGCATGAACTTTGGGTTCAGGGACAGACGTCATTTAGGCTGGGGATGCTGAGGATGTGGGAACATGTCCTCACCACTTTCTGAAATCACCAATTTTGTCCCCATACCTTTTTGAAAGCATTCATTTTGCCCCCCCCCCCCCCCCCCCCCCCAAATTTCTTGAAATAGTTTAATAGAACATTTTCTACAAGATGTCCTTTGCTTCCTTAATTCAATAATAATTAAATAATGTTTGTATAAATAAATTGAAATGTGTGATCCTAATGAGAGAAGATTGATATGATCCTAATAATGAGTCCAAGAACATCATGGAGACCTTCTTGAAGGATACTTGGCCTTTAGCTGGATCCACAGAACCTTGACTTCCATTTGGATCGACACTTATGTAATAAATTATCCACTCAAATAAATTGCATCCTTGATGCAGACGAGAACAAACGAGTGCCTTTCCCCCTCTTTTTTCCTGGCCACAAGAGCATTTAGAAGTTAGATAATTAGTTTTTGTTAGGGATACATGTTCTGACTAGAGTGACTGAAGGGTTCCTGGCTGGCAGCAGCAGCTCGAGTTCAGGGAGTGGAAAATAAATAAATAAATAAAACAAGCAGCTGTGAGATCTGTGATGTTACGTAATTCCCAACATCTGGTTGAGAACAGCCTTGTGGTCAGCTTTGGATATCAGAGCCTGTCTGAAATGCGATTGGGTTTGCATGCAAGTAGATACTTACATTGCGTTGGGTCTTCTAAATACCTGCAGTGTTTGCCCCTTTGAGTAAATACAGCCTCACAGAAGGTTGTTTGTGCTGCACATGGCCGACACCACCACCAAACCCTCCTCTAATGCTCTGCAGAAATCATGGGTGTTATATGGTGTGTGCATCTGCTTAGATCTTTCATGCCTGGTGTACACAGCCTCTCCTCTTCTTCCAGGTGCATCCTGTTGTGGCAACATCGAAATGCAAAAGGTGTTTACATGAGAAAGGACTTAATGTCATAGACGTTCTTGGCATAAACATTTGCAGGCAAGCTGGCATGTTTATGAAACGTTTATTAAGGTGTTAAAGGATTTGATTGAACATGAACTGGGACTGATGCATTTCCTCTGTTGAAAATCAGAAGAATAATATTTCAAACTCAGTCCACAACTGTTCCTTGTATTCTTTATTTCACAGGTTTTTAAAGCATAATTTCACACAGGTGATTTACAGACATATACTGTAGTTGAGGATTTCTGAAAATGCATCAAAGCCATTTGCTGCACAGGAGGGTAGAAAAATGAACATTCGAGGTTGCATGTGCCATGCTGTGCAAACACACAGCGAGCCAAGATATTCTATATTTAGTACTTAGGATTTCGACCATCCCCACCAACTCATATTGAAGGTGGCACACATATCACTACTACAACCATACAGTTTATATTAACCATGAGGCCTCGTTTCTTCTACATGACATTTACACACCTTCACACATAATTCACGAATCTATAATCTGATTGATGTGTATTAGCAAATAATTAGGATGTGTGGGAATGACCTTGCAGTTAAACTTTTTGTTCATGTCCCATGCTTATGCATTCTCAAAACAGGTGTTTGTGATTTATTGTTTGACATTTTCTTTGGAAAGTTTCTTGTTAGTAATCTCTTCTATAAGAAGTCTCTGCAAATTCATTGTCTGACACACATTTATGACCTCTAAGGAAGGTGCACTAGCAATGGATATCCATTAACAGTGGCCTTTGGAACTGAGGCGCTAAGTTTATCTTCTCAACTCATCTATACAAAATTATATTGTCTGGAACAACAAAGCCCTTATTCTCTCAGATATCCACAACTGTGGCTTCAGTGGGATGACTTTGCAGAGCCAGCCTCTGTCAGCCAATGACCGAGCTTCTCTCACGCTTGGCTAGCAGGGGTGTGGAGCACTGCTTGTGACTTATTGCACTGCACACTCAAAGAGGATTTTGAAAGCAACATTTCTTAAGCAGCACCACCCTAAAGGAATGTTGCCACTCTTTCATATTCGGGGTCCGCCCTCCACCCCTGAGTCTGGTGTAGTGGTTAAAGAGGTGAAATATACCATAATATATATTTTTAATCCTCCTGGTTTAACTTGTCATATCTGTTTGAATGAATGTCCATACTTGAGAAAGATTATGGCCTTTAACACTGACTGCCCATTTTCTATTAACGTAATGGGTGAATTTTACTTTTCCCTTGTGTAATGCCATGTAAAAGTAATCCTTAGCACTTATTACACTGGAATGTGTTGTGCACTGCCTGTGTGTTGTGCACTGCCTGTGACCTGCATTGACCAAGATTTGAAGGGAGGATCTACACAGATTTCATTAAGCCTCTTGCTGTCTCTGTCTGCCTCTCTGTCTGTCTTTCTCTGCCTCTCCCTTTGTGGATCCAGCCATGCCAGGAATGGGATTGGCATAGAACATCTTATTTTAAACAAGTGGGTCACAACAAAAGGTAGCTGGATTACCCTGAGGATATGGGGTAAACCCCCAAGGGTCATGGACACACATAAGCTGATGGTTCACCAGGGGATGTGCACAATCTGATATTTCACCATGGGACATGTACAAGCTGAGATTTCACCCAGGCATGTGCAGTGGGTGTATGTTGTTAGGGGAGCAGGGAGAGGCTGTACCATTACATAATGGCCTACAACAGTGTCTGCCAGAAGGCATATATATCTTCCTCAGACTGACAGGACTGTTCTCTTCCATGTGAAGCAGGGGCATAGTAGCATTTTAACTGGTTTCCATTCTCTTCAACACTTGGTTTACTTAGGCTCAGGGTGTAGAAACACACTACACACCAGCATGTTTGAGTAGTGCCATGGTGATCCAAATCTAGTAGCCATAGCCAGACTGATCTCAGGTCATTGATAGGAACTACGCAATTGGTTGCCCTTCAGCTTTAAGCTTGTATGACACCTCTGGGCTGTGGAAAGTTAAATGGTTCAGTACCGATAGTGTTTGCAAAGCAAAGAGTTCGGAAATGAGGGCCTTTGTGGTGACATGTAACGCACGAAATGCCCGGACACTGTTTTTCTTTGCAAAAAGCCACTCTGTGAGGCGTGAATCCCTCACGAGCCAAAGTGTATCTGTCTCAGCGGTAGATGGAGAGCATGGAGATCATCACAGGTCAGTCACTGAAGGGATGAAGATGCCCTCTTGCCTTTGAGCACAACACATGTCATACAGAGAAGTCCAATTCCAGATCGACTTCCTCAAAGTTACATATCCAGACTGTGAAAATAAGGATGTCATATCATGTTATGTCATGATGAGATTATCAATAAGATTGAGGGTCAGTGCTAGTAAAGCAGCCCCATGTGGCCTAAGGATCAAAACACTTTTTGATACCAACACATGGAAACAAGCTAGCCATAGTACATATAATAACAAAGCAAGGAATACCATCACACTGGATAGCTGATGATCAAAATGATCAAGAACAGATCAAGAACAGTATAAAAGGTATATATATATAAAGTATAGGTACGCATGTGTCAAAGGTATAGATATATAAAGTATAGATACGCATGTGTCAAAGGTATAGATATATAAAGTATAGATACGCATGTGTCAAAGGTATAGATATATAAAGTATAGATATGCATGTGTCAAAGGTATAGATATATAAAGTATAGATACGCATGTGTCAAAGGTATAGATATATAAAGTATAGGTTCGCATGTGTCAAAGGTATAGATATATAAAGTATAGGTTCGCATGTGTCAAAGGTATAGATATATAAAGTATAGGTTCGCATGTGTCAAAGGTATAGATATATAAAGTATAGATACGCATGTGTCAAAGGTATAGATATATAAAGTATAGGTACGCATGTGTCAAAGGTATAGATATATAAAGTATACGTACACATATCAAAGATATAGATATATAAAGTATAAATACACATATCAAAGGTAAAGATAAAGTATAGGTACATATGTGTTAAAGGTATAGATACTGTATATAAAGTATAAATACACATATCAAAGGTACAGATATATAAAGTACAGGTACACGTGTCAATGGTATACATATATAAAGTATAGGTACACATGTGTCAAAGGTATAGATATATAAAGTATAGGTACACATGGGTCAAAGGTCATCCACCTGACATTTTCAGTCTTTGGCAGAAATTCTACCCACATTTCTCCCACACTCAGGACTTGACAGATTTCATAATGTTATATGATAATAGCAGCATGAACTATTTTTGTGGGAATCATCTGAAACCTATTTTTACAAGTCTCTGACGCTAGTACAGATGATGATGGGAAATTTATTAACAACAGGAGCTTTGGTTTGTCTTGGGTGGTATGCAGGCTTAAAAGATCCGTTTATAAAGTCTTCATTCTTCATTAACAACATTCACACGCCACAGTTTTTTCACTGCATACTAGGAAAACTCAGGAGATTCAGTAGTAATTATTTTCATCAAGGTTCATTTTAAGCAATTTTTTTATTATTGTTTCTATAAGTGTTGTGTGGTTTTATAATTTGTTGTTGTTTTGTTCCATGTTGTGAGAGTATTTTTTTTCGCTTATGTTTCATAAACATTTCCTGTAGGTAAGTCTGATGGAGTTGTCACTTTTCCAGTGTAGCTAAGGTACCTCAGGAAAGTCATGGTCGTAAACAGTCCAGGAAATGACCTCGAAAGCAGGCAGCGCATGTTTTCAAAACACCAGCCGGATATTCACTTCTCCCGTAACACTTTATTTACACCATATACCTTTAGAAGTTTTATGTAGCATTTGCCAACCTATGTAGCATAATCACAGGAGGCAAATATGGCAAAACTAATTCAGACATTAGAGAATTCACTATTACAGTATAAAATGGACTAATTACACCTGAAGTTGTGACACTCTTTCCCATTGGACAGTGACACTAATTCCGTTCCATAACTGCACTGGAACAAGCACAGCTACTGTTACCGTTTGATTTATAACGAGTCAAATACGGGCCGTCAATGTCAGTTGTGATAGCCTGTGAACATTGTCTAGCATGGCTCTCTCAATCATCATTTTCTAGCCACCTCTGGGAAAAACGTAAAGGCTTGTTTAGTCTTTCCGTGGCTATTTATAATCGACCAGACTGCTGAGTTCCTCTTCCTGTCTCAAAGCAGGAACTCAGCTCTGGACAGTCTGGCCCAAAGCCATTTAAGGGAAATTTGCTCTGTTGGTCTGGGGTGGAGTGAAGGCCTCAGTGGCTTCTGAACAATAAGGAAAGTTGAGAGTAAAATCACAAGGAGTATGAAACGTGGTCAACACTGCATGCTGTGTTTTGGTTTTTTTTTTTCTGTTTGAGGTAACAGGTCACAGGGGTCTTTATTTCCCATGGATCAGATACAACAGATCATGTTATGGACCATGAGTGGCTTGTGAATTGTGCTGAAATAAGTATGAGCAGTGTTTATGGTTGAGAAATCTAGGAATTTTCCCATTTGGAGATGCGAATGTTGTTCTATATGTACATCTCACAAGTCCAGCACAGAGGAGCTCCAACACTATTGTGATTTGTTAATGTTGGTAGACATCATTTAGAATGCATTCAATGTCACATTTCACTGGCTAAGACAAACCTTTGCAAGACACGATAAAATTGTTGAGATCGTGATTCCACAAAATATGAAGTCAGGCATTTAGAAGCTATCAGGACAGTTATGTAACACCATGTTGACTTGGGCAGTAATGTTGTTATCCACATGAAATTGCATGTGCACGTACCCTGGCCAAGAGAGCACGCGTTGCATCTATAAACTAAACTACACCTGCTAGACTGAATGCACATATTCTTGAGGTAGCTTGCTTATAAGTGAAAGAAGGGGTCGCTTTTGTGAAACATCAAATTATACAGAATTTCTGACCTTGTTTTGCTGTGGCTTGTCATATGGTACTGAAACATGCCATGAAGTAGACTCCAGATCCAAGCAAAAAACAGCAGGTCAGTTGTTTTAGTCATAATAATAAACAGCATAGATATATCGTCCAAGATTCAGCAAAAACTCTTCTTGGCTTGGTTGATGCCAGAGGTGCTCTTTATGAAGAATTACAGCCTGTCATGTGTGTCATCATACTGTAATCAAAAACGTAAGGAGGCTAATTGCAGGGTGCTAACAGCGCTAGATGAGACAACAGTACATATGACTGCCTGCATCACTGTATATAGCATCCTATAATTTAGCATTGTGATTATCACTATCACAAGTGCAGTGCTTCTCAGTCTGTGGGGAGTGAACACTTTTCACCTTGCTTTTGTGATCTTCCTGACCTGAAATGTCTGTGCATTGGACCACTGTGCCATGCATTAACAGCCACACATGTGTTAGATAAAGTTTAAGCCCATGCAAGGATTCACCATGACTGTATGCTCATAATTGAGCATCACCTCATTTGTTTACCCTTTTTAATGAAACAATTATTGTAGATTCCTTTGTTTATTGACTGCCCCTGGGTAATGTTTCAACACACTGCTTCACGAACACACTGCATTTATTTACAGGCTGCGAGCATGTTTAGTATTTTGGCATCTACAGAATAATTAAGTCAGGATATGGCAATTGTTAGTAAACCTTTGTTCAACTGTCCAGACACAACTGTCCATACACAATTTGCTGGGACATTTGTCCCTGTAAAATATATGAAAACAAACGTTAACAACAGCTCTGTTGTTACCCTTGAAATGCAAATTTGACAACCAATTGAAAAACTAATACACATAAGGTTTTCTAGCATTATTATTAGTTCTATAAATTTTTATTAGGACACATTTTCACCACCGTGTCCCAAGTTGTCTACTGCTAAACTGGAAGCATAATTAAGACCGAGCTTAGATAAAATAATGACAAACAACTTTGTTTAATCTTTTATTATCGTTGCAGTGTCTATATAAGTCTGGGAGATATCCTATCACATGGTTGGTAATAGGCTACTGCTTGTTTTGTTTTTTTTACAGCACCTTTTAACTACTAAGCATGTGATTTTAACTAGAGACTTTTGGCAGAAAGCAGCTTCTCGTGGATGGTGTGTGATGGGGTGTGATGCTCTGTGGTAGTGGAGGTATGGGATATGTTGGATTGGAAAGTCAGTGTCAAATTCTTGTGTAAAGGTTTCTTGTGTAAAGACAGGAAAATATGTCAATATACATGAGTGACAACACCCACAGACACACCCCCCCCCCCCCCCCCACACACACACACATTATATATACACACACGTGCATTAGTGAACTCATGCTGTCTCTATGCTCAAGGGTATGTATGCACCAAAAGGTCCAAGCTGAGTTAAAGTTGAACTCTGAACTAGGGTTTAAGACACTGAAAAAGCACCACTGACCTTATATCCCTGTAAATCTCACATCTATGGCACCATGCAGACATGAAAGACACAAGGGTCACTAACACTGACCCCTCTTACACACACACACACACACACACACACACACACACACACACACACACACACACACACACACACACATGCGCTTTCCGACCTTGCGACTCAATAGTGGACTTGTGCATTTCCTATGCATCCAAGGGTCAACACCGAGTTAAAACCAATGCAGTGAAGCAGGTTTAAGTAAACACAGTGGGAAAGCAACATTGACCCTGTGCAACCCTGCATGCTGCCTGCTAGACTTGTTTGACACCATCTACTCTGCAAATGCTCTGCAAATGCTTCTAGCTTCTCCTGGTCTTCAGCACAGCAGGTATGATTACACAAAGTTCATACGCGAACATACTCAAAAGAAAATGTCCTAACACCACAACAAGGCCCTGGCATTAAGTGCTTCTATTTCTGCTCCTTTAACAGGGGCTAGACACACAAACGACATTCTACTGTGGTGAGGCATTCGGCAGCTTTAACACTTGTGTATATGAGCACGGTGTACAGTAGTACTATTAGACATGGGAGAAAGTCTAGCACCAAGACATATGCAGGAGAGAGATAGGAGGATATAACAGATATAACCTTATATAACAGAATGGTTAGGGCAGACAGAGAATCTGTGTGTGTGTGTGTGTGTGTGTGTGTGTGTGTGTGTGTGTGTGTGTGTGTGTGTGTGTAAATAGTCCGCATGACCAGTCAGCCAAATAAAGAAAGTTGCCATGGAGACTGTGATCAGAAGCTTGTGGCTTAAGAAACCCAGAAGCAGGCATGATTGAGCTGGATGTTTGAACACAGTGCTCTATCAGAGAACCCTCAGTACAGCACTCTACCAGAGAGCCCTTACCACAGCACTCTATGAGAGAGTCCTCACCACAGCGCTCTATCAGAGAGCCCTGACCACAGCGCTCTATCAGAGAGCCCTCACTACAGCGCTCTATCACAGAGCACTCACCACAGCGGTCTGTCAGACAGCCCTCACCACAGTGCTCTATCAGAGAGCACTTACCACAGCGCTCTGTGAGACAGCCCTCACCAGCGTCCAGCCTACCTCCCAATGCTCCCCAACGTGATCCCACCTGCTTGCAAATTTGAGAGGATTCACTGAACTCCTGGAAACCAGGTTCTCACCTCACTGTAACTGTGGGATGTAAAAGCTAGAGAGAACAGACATGTGTGAAATATGTTCCGACTAATATAATCACACTGGAGACATGCTGGAGGGCTAGAACTGACAGAACACAACTGACAGCTGGCTGTAAATCTTCAGCTGACAGCTCACTTAATAACTGCACATGTTTTATCACCTCCTCAATGCCTCGTTATGTAAGTGGTCTGACACGCCGGGGGAGGTAGTCAGGCCTTGAAAACAATATTTTTACCTTTTCACTAATGCATCAGTCCATGATATGTTTATAGGTTCATAATCAAGATCATGTTTTCATTCTAACCCTGTCATTCGTTGTTTTTCTTCTTTGAGAAGAACATTCAGAGGAGCCAGTTCTGGAACTTCATGCACACACACTGCACCGTTTAGAGGTCTAACGCAGCAGCAGTGCGTATTTGGTTAGGCCTTGGTTAAAGTCATCCTCCCCCCAACCTAGTTACTATTTTCATATATGAACGCAGGGCTACCATTTGAAAACTGCTGGTGAGGTGATATTTTCAAACTCACTCTGTTCCAAAATTGTGTCTACTCTGCTTCCCGTCACCCAGACGAAAACAATATTTCTTAAACTTATCTTAAAAGTGCGGTCCTATTTTTTTTTATAACATTCTGTGGGCATTATTAATGTGATTTTAGTCTAAATATGTCTATTCACCGATCTATTAGCAAAATACAGCAGACTCATTATTTTATTCACAATCAAAACGAACATATTGCTCACTTTGGGCTACTAAATGTGAATCGGTCAGTTAACACATCATTATACATGGCAGATTATATAGATTATATAGCCAGATTATATACAGACAGAAAGTTAGATTATATTGACAGCAAGTTAGAAAGAGAGTTGTAGTAGTACAGGAAGTGTTTTCTATGTGGATATGCAGTGACATATTGCCCAAACACCTTGGGATATTTGACCCTTGCCCAAACACCTTGGGCCTTTGCTGGACTTGCAGACACAACGTTTGCAGTACACTGAAGTTCCACATAGCTGTGTCATGTGATTTGTTTTTTCAACATTCCAGACTGTGCTTGGGCTGTGGATTTCAGTTGACTTTGCTTGTGGTATTAGTGTGCATTCATGAGACGAGTGTGCTGAGAGTAAAGAGAGCAGTTTGAGAATGGTAGGAGTCACTGACACATTATCCGGCACCACGATTGTGTACTTATTTTCAGACATTGATCGATCAGAGTCCATTAGTGCAGAGCCCCTGTCACTAGAAAATACCTCGCCTGATGTTGGTGCAAACTATCAAAGCCAGAGAAATGCTGATTTATTTGGATAATACAGTATGTTTGCACCAGTCTTTACCAGGTTATCTGTGCCAAACCAACATGCACAATGTCTGCATTTACACTATGATTGTGAAAATAGGGCCCTGATCTCCCAAATACCCAAATTTTAGTCGAGCATGCACACTTGGAGCTAAACAGGCAGCCAGGATGAACAAGCCACAACCTGTCCTCATCATAACAGATCAAACCAGAAGACTCTGATCAGCACTGATCAACCATCAGCTTTAAGTGACAGCTGCACACACATTTGTGCACGTGGGAAGTTGAGACATTTAGCTGGCACGGTGCATTCTGTCATAGTTGAACAGATGCATCTACATTCCCCAAAAAGATCTTCTTTGTCGCCAAAATTATTCACTTCACAAAGAGACTAGCTTCCTTCCAATACACTGAGAGGAGCTGTTAACAAAGTTGAATTCAGGGCATTTTGAGGCAATGCAGCTTTAAAATGCTCAGTAGTTCATGCAAATTCTTGGAAAAACACAGACCTTTCGGACCTTCTCTGTCTACACAGCCTAGGGGACTACCCTAGGTCAACCCAAGTGTGTTTATCAGAAGGTCTACACTTCAGGGGTATGAGTGAATCTGCATGCTTACTTCTATTGGGGCGGGACGGAGATGCCTGCAGGTCATTCTTAAAGATTTCTTATGACACAGTTATGTCACATGTCCTTCTGGGCCATGTCTTCTGACTTCAACATAGTCCTCACGGTTTTATACTGAGGAATTTGTAATACATTCCTGAGGAAGCTTGAGACAGGCAGACTAATCTTATGTAAGTCCTGGGTAATGGCACACAAAAGAAAAAAACCCATACAAACCCATAATTCATTGCATGACTGAAGAAAATGACTTCAGGGTAAAGGGCCCACAATGGACAACGCACAGATGAACCAACAGTGGAAAGCTCTCTGCTAATTTATTAAGTACAGTACTGAAAGCACCCAGTCACTGTCTTGTTAGGGACAGTACCACTAACTGCCTCTGTTATCCCTAGAGACAATTGTTATTACGTTTTAAGAGATAAATGATTTACTATGGATCTGGTGGTAATCCATGGTTTGGCCACCAAATCTATGGACTTGTTCCTGGCTAAAATTATGAAAATCAAGAAATGACATTCATCTGACTTGAAAAGATAATGTCAGAATGAATGAAAGATTAGGGGAGCTTGGAATCATTGGTTGAAAAAGTGCCTTAAAAAGAGCAGGATTACTGTAGATCCATGTATGGATCTTGACAGATGGATCTTCAGATAAAATGTAATGAGCTCTTTGGTCAGTAGAGCTCTTACTGTAACAGCAATAAGTCCTGAACATTTGAACATTTAAACTTCAAACTGCCACCTTCAAACTGCCACCTGCCATGTACAGTAAATATGACACCAGTCTAAAGATGAAGTTAATTGAATGGTGATACATTTAGTCCTTGTGACATCTTACCCACAGTCATCACAGACACAGTCAACAATTGTGGTTCTGAAGGTCTGACCTTTTGACTGGGTTGGAGTCTGTGTTGAGTGTGTACTCCCCCAGGAACCTCTGTGGGAACATATACTGCGTTCTGAGTTCAGCATGACATGTCAACACTCGGTGAGACGCAATGCAGGCAGCCTCGAAGCTGGGGTGAACTAGGAAGGAGTGGTGCCGTGTCCTTCTCTGTGACATATCTGGCATTTCATCAAAAGAAATGGATGAAATCAACATCATTCGAGAATAAAAAATAGATGTTAACAGATTGCTAAGAAACATCAGGTTTTAAAAAAATATAAAAATATAAACATGATAAAAGTAAGTAAACAATGACCCCAGTCTTTGTGAAAAACATTTACAGCTAGAAACCTATTCCGTGCTTTTTTGCTTGATATAAAATTATTGAGAGTGCATCACAGCCCTTGACTTCTGCTCTAAGTGTTGCATCTTGGTCTTTTTTAAACAGAAAAATGCCTTTCCCATGGACTGATTACAAAAATCAGGAACTTGCATAACTGTGCAATGGTGATATTGCATAACTCGGAATAAAAACTTAATAGAAGCTTTAAAAACTGAATCTTCAGCACAGGCATCTTGTGCTGCTGTTCATGAGAGTATTCTTTAAAGAAAAAATTGTCTCACTCTTTATTTATGGCTTCTGCAATAGCTCAGAAAGACGACTTGGCCCTGAGATGTGTGAGCGTCTAAGCAGGGTGTTTTATGCTGCGTAAGTCTGGAATCGGAATGAAAGGGTGGAGTGTGGTGTCTGCGTCCCCGCCAAATTTCTGCTCGCGCTCTCTTCACAGTGACTGTGAATTTTTGGACAGCCAATCATAGAGGAGGAAACTACACGGGGGTTACATAACAGCTGAGGTCGACTCGAGAAAGCGTGTCGCCTGAGGCTACAGACATTTGCATCAAAGGCTTTGGCTCCCATGAACAATCACCTCACAGCAGCGCTGCGTCACCCATCTGTCGCACATTAAACTGCTCCAGTCAATTCTCAAGACTGAAGAGAAAATTAACCTTTTTTTTCTTTATTTAATAAAGCAGTCATATACAGCGTACACATGCTATGCTGAGTCTTGAATAGTTCAAATGTCAGTCATATTAAAGTGCTTTATAAAATGAAGAAGAACCAGTGTGAGGGAGAACAAAGGAACGGCTGTTTGCATGACTCCACCATGCGTTATTTCTCTTCTCCGTGTGGTTGTGGTGTTCCACACAACAAGGTCAGGCATTGTTGAGTACATGAAAGCTTGTGAAGACACTTTCCCTGTATGATGAAGAACCAAAAAAGAACATTTTATAAAGTCACACTGATGACTTGTGACTGGACTTTTCTTCATTAAGGCAGTACTATTCCTATACTTGGCTCAGTTAAAACATTGTCAGTTTTAAAACTACTATTTTCCAGACCTGTTACAGTCTAAAGTCTGCATTCACTTGCTGTTGATGCTGTTGTTTTTGATAGTCCTGGCAGCTCAAAGTGAAAGGGAGTTTCCAGGAAATGCTGTTTCCAGGTTAGACGATGTGTCTCATGGTTTAGTTCAAAAGGTTATTTTTAGAATAACATTTTTTTTCTTTTCTGTAACTGCATAGCCAAAGTGTTTAGTCTGATGACTCCCTTTGAACACTGACATTTCACAACCTGTTAAAGTCTATACGTCATTAAAAACAGTGGTCCTAATTGGTTCACAGTTTGCACTGGCTACTCAAATTTCCAAAAAAGGATGTAAAATTAAGGTCATAAACACCCTGTTTTGCCCACAGTTCACTTCGTACTGGACGTAAAACGGCACACCCGCTCTTCCGAGCTCCCAGCGGGAGGAGCACGTCAAGCTTTTTCCTTCCACATGGCTGTGTGTTGGTTTGTCCCAGGGCAGGTTAGCCCCACGCCGCAGAGTTCCAGTAAACCAGAAGAACAACTGGTGGGCGTTTGAGGATCCAGAGGAGAAGTTCAAAGCGTAGCCGTTCTGCCTGGGATTTCTGCTGTGACATGCTCTAATGCGTTTACTCTGTGGCCGGCTTACTAACCCCAATAACCTAATCCAGTGCTGGTCTGTTGCTGGTCTGAACTGGTACAACTGGTCTGTAGGACCAGCCAAAATGCTTTTGGTTATCAAAATTCTGCATACCTATCATCTAATGCATTATGGCAAAAGCAGATGTCATGCCAAAATCCACCGTGGGATAGAAAGATGTACGAATGTCTTGCTATGTTACACATCAATAAACCTGTGTGAGAAACTTTTAGTCATCCACACATAGGATATAATATGATATCACATAAAATAAACATTATGGCAGAACTCAACAAAAACGTAATGTCACAGTATATTATTTTATTATTTTATGTTAATAACAGACATCTTTGTCTTTTTGTGGTGGCTCATGTATGTATTATCACTAAAAATCCAAGATAACATTCCTGCTGCATGTCAGAACGTGTGTCAGTAGTGGTCATAACACTGACCATCAGTACGCTTTTAAACAGTAGAGTTCTGAAGGCCTTGTCATATCATTTATTACTTACAGTTGCAACTTGACCAACATAATCCCAAATGTTTCCCATCTGTTCATGTATTATGTTCCTTGAATTGCTGCAATACACAGTGTGCACACTACTGTGCGATAGCTGTGAGTTTTAATTATGTAATGAAGGCTGACATAAATTTTTTAGCTATTTTTGGTCATAATATTAAATTTTTTTCAAACATGATTGCATAAACAGCAATGTCATCCACACAAATTATATACTATTAATGAAGCACTGGGCACTGAGTTATTTCACCAGTCACAATTATCTCATGTGAGCTTGACATAAATGTGACAATATAATGTTATTAATAGTAGATTTATATGTCTGATGTAAAACTATTCATTCTCATCCTTGAAATAACTAGATTTGGCCGTGTGACCAGATATATCACCTGTTTAAAAATATTCATATGAAATCAAGGCAAACTACAAAATAATATATAATTTGCAGCTCTTTCAGAGCTTCACAAAATGAAAACATAACTGTTAACGGTTAGCTGTTAACGGTGGAGTTAAATGTGCTAAGACTCAACCCAGTTAAGGCTCAACCCAGACCTGATTTACCAAAAAACAAAAAACTAATAATAACTAGTAATGTTTTCCAAGCAGATCCCCAAAGACCTTTTTAGACCTATCTATTTATTGATAGATGCATTGCAACAGATGCATTGCTCATAAATAAATAAAGTTGTCTTTAAAGAAAGCAACCATGTTGTGTTTTAAAAAGAAGCTGGATTACTGTTTATTCTAATGTTTGCTTCTCATACAGGCTATCAGGAACACAACATTGCTTTGATGAAGCTCTTTGAACGCTTGACTAACGTCACGTGATTATCACGGCTTCACCCTCGCACCACCCACCCGGGGCTCTGCTGCTCCACCTCAGAGCCGCACCACCTCTCCTGAGGATCCACACCTGTGGCTCGCTCCCGTGAGCATTACGGGTCTGCTGTAAGGGCCCACTCCCAAGACTCAGTGTGACGCTTTGAAGCTTGTTTGTTGTGTTGTTTTGTATAATTTTTTATAATTTCTTTTTTTGGTATTTTGGTTCCTTGTGGATTTAATCATTAACACTGGCATGGTTTTATTGTTCTGTTGTTTGTTTCTACTCTCTTGATTCTCTGTTAATAAATTCTTCTGAGTCTCTGGTTTCTGGTTACAATAACCACTATCAAAATGAACATTAAAATCATTTATTGGTTCAGGCAGTCATTTGCCTTAAAAAGACGAAGTTATTTACAACATGCAGTCCATATTTGGAAGCACTTGGTGGACTATGATATGTGTAGAACACACTTGTATGTATATGTGTGTGTGTGTGTGTGTTGTCCAGAATGTGTCCTGGCTGATCTCTGTTAGTTGGTCGTCCGCCACGTCCTCCTGTTTACACTGGCAGCAGTTGTCTATCAGATACGCTCTCTAGATGCACTGATATCGTCATGATGATGGCTTCTTTGCATAAAGTCTGGGAATTCATATGGTGTTTATCAAAGCGAACGAGACATTCGTTTATTAATCGACGTGGCTCCTGACTCATGCCACAGTGCCCTGAGGCGTGGAAAGCGAGGTCATGAAAGCAGCACCTGTGATCTGTGAGCACGGTGAACACGCCCGCAGCCTCCCACACGGAGCGCTCGTAAAGCTCACGCTCTGGCGAGGGGAGCGTGGAGCACATGGCTGACTGCCGAGCGGGAGAAATGGGGTCAAAGAGGTGGAGGCACCGCCACACCCTGAGATGGTCAGAGCAGAGGGTGAAGCAGCTTAAACGCAGCTCTATAATGGACATCCGCTTACGCAGTGACCTCCACCCAGTGTGAGCCCGCAGGATAAGGCACACCTTGACCTTGCCAAGTAGGACATATATCTCCAATGTTCTGCATATCAAACTCAGGCATAGAGTTTGTTAGGGTTTGACACGTGTCTGGGGCTTTGCTCAAGAAGCAACAGGAGGGGGTGATTTCCCAAACTTCTGAGCACAGATGTGCACCTGTATGCAGGGGGGGCCTTGATTTGTTTGTAGTAACAGTCTGAGATGGCTGAGGGATCATGGGAGAGGTGAATCGCCCAGCTCCGATTAACGCCGCGAGCAGAGGACACCAGGAGCTGCCGCAGAGAGTGTTTGTGTGTTTGAGTGTTTGTGTGTTTGAGTGTTTGTGTGAGTGTGCAGTCACGGCTGCAGCTGCCACTTTTTGCAACCGCTGAACTCTAAGATGGTTCAGCCACCCTGGAGTTGCCTGTCAGCCACCAAACATCTGACATAACATCTGGCCTTTAATCTCTGGCGCCAAAAAATCAGTTAAGCCTATCAGAGAAAGACGCAGAGCAAGCATGGCAGAGAGCTCTGCTCCATCTGGAGTGAAAGGAGAGAGATGTCAAAGATTCACATTGAGTGGTCTATAGTGTTCCCAACTGCTCTGATATCCTTCATCTGTTAGTTCAGCTGCCTCTTTATGAATTTTGTTTGGCTTATATTTATTATTACATAACTTCTTTGCATCATTACATATGTCAAACTATGATTACGTTTTTTGTTATTTGTTAAAAGTGATTTTTGCTTAGGAAAATATGTCCTAATAAAGACAGTCTATAACCACTTGCTGCCTTTTCCCAAGACTCAGGAAAGCAGCTTGTGGTTTGGTGTTAAACCAAAGGTCCAATTCCTCCTGTGACACACATCTGTGCTTAGCTGGACTGAGCCCTGTGGCCAGGGGTCTGACCCGCTCCGCCATGGGAGTGAAGCTGGGAAAAGCTCACTCAGTCCGGTTTGGGTTAGCGGTGCTGCGGCCTACATCACCGCGGCGTGCCTGGCACCGTCTCCATCAGGGCCCGATCGGGCTGCTCTCTCGTCTGCTTCCTCTGTTCAACGGCTTCCTCCACGGTTTGTTTTCCTGTGATCGCGGTTGCCATGGCGACAGCAACGTGAAGCCATTATGTAAATAGAGCGGGCGGCGGGGAGCTGGAAGAGGAGGGAAACTTCGAGTCAGCACTAACTGAATCACTGGGTCGTACTCTCATCTTCATCGCTATAAATGGACCCGTCTGATGTTCGGGGGGTGTATGGATGGGAATAATGACGCATATTTACGTGCGTGAGTGTACAGTGGGGAATAACTTCTGTCACATTTAAGCAAAAAAAAGTCATCTCGGGCTTTGACTGTATTCTTACCAGTAGTGGGGTTAGCTGGTGAAAAATGTATGTAAATGACCAATACAATACAATAATAACATTAAGACTCTGGTGACTGAATATGGGATTTTACAGCTTCACCCATTTTAAGGTTTCTGTCTGTCTACCTACTGTACCTGACTATATGAGCTAGATGGATCTCAGGCTGAGGCTAAATGTAGCCACTTGCTCTTTAGGTGACTGGTCCAGGCCACAGCGAGGCCCTACGTCCGTGGTGCAGGGGAATACCACATGAGGGAAGGCTGCTGATAGATGATGCTAATCCTATTTGGGCAGCGAAGCCCCACTACTCTTTAACCAGAGTGTAAACACACAATTCCCTCTGGAGTCTAGCGGAACAGAAAGTACTTTTATGGCTCGGCGCTAATGGGGTGTCCCAAGGACTCTGCTAAGATCTATTTGTAAGCGATTCCAGCAGTATGGGAGTACTTGATTATCACATCAGCGGTGGAGAGCTGGGGCTCCTAATGCCTTTTCCTCCAATTTGCGCAGCTATTAATATGGCAGACTGGGCCAGTGGCTCCTTGCTGAAACTGCGCTGCGGGTCATTGTCTTGGATGAAGAATAGCAGGAATTATCTCAATGGAAAAACATGCAGGCTGCTTGTGTTGTTCTGCCTTGCACTCGCCATGTGGTAATGCAACAGCTGGACATAAGTGGAAAGAAGAAACAAATGCATTATTTCCTAAACACTGGAAAACAGATCTTATTTATTAGACGCCCCCCCTTCCACCGTAATGAGACTTCAAGTTCTTTTGCCAACACAACATTTACTTTTTGAAACCCTGTAATATTACACCCATGTTTCCAGTCAACATTCTAGTCCACAACAAACTCAAAAGTTCACATGCGGTGTGTGTTGATGTGGAACCATCTCTGAAAATCTCACACGAAAGACAAGCCATGCACGTAAACAGCAGAGAAACATTTGATTACAAACATAATTATACATTTAAAACTAATAAACAATAGAACAAATCTATTGTAACAATTCATTTGTTACAACTCATTTGGGATTTCATTATTGCTGCATCAGGAAATTACTAGATAAAGGATAAGGTTTAATATAAATAAATGAAGTCAAAAGTCAAATATACAAACAGATATATTTTTGAGATCTAACATAATTTGGGTTCTGAGACATTTATCAACTTCCTGCATCTAGGATTGTAGATGGTACTAGACCAAACATGAAGCCAGCATGGTCTGTTTAACCCATTAACGTTCAGACTGGTGCAGTCAGCTCACATATCACTGAGTTACATTCACTAATGTGACATTGGCAGAGAAGAGGAATCTTGGAATGGCATCCTGCTCACTACCGTCCTCTTGCACCAGTGTCGTCCTTGGAAAGTCCTGCACAGCCAATTAACAGACTGGGTGGGAAATGGGGGGGTGGGGGGAGGGTGGTAAATAACACACTCTAGGACAGTAAAACAATTTTTGTAAACCAATAAACTCAAAAGAGAGATAACTAACCTGAACCAACACACTGACATAAATCGACTACTTGTTAAAACATTTAGTGTACCTAAATAAAGGGGAGAAGGGAGGTGCATGGCATTCTGGGAAGGCTTGCTGGGCTGTTCTCTGCATGCCCGTGATCCCACAGCACAAAGGTCTGTGGCACATGTCACAATACCATCATCAGGAGGGTCATGTGAGAATACACACAAGCACAGGGCCACAGATCTACACACGCTGTCATGAAAAATGACTCTGGGGAGATAAACAATACAATGACAGGTAAAGCAATTTGTCAAAATTTACATTTTACATTTTTAGCTTTTAGCAAACCCTCTTATCCAGAGTGACAAAAGGGCTTTGTCATCTACCCATACATTGTATCCAAAACAGTACAGTAGGTTAGAGTCAAAGGTACCTTTGAACTAGGATACTCCTGAACTTCTGAACAAACTACAATACTGTCAAACTGCCAAATAAACATATCTTAGAAGCTGGGCACAGCGGTGCCCACTAGAAAGCAGGGAGCAAAGAAGGTGGAGGTGGAGTCAGGATGTGGTGGAGGCGGGGCCCTCAGGCAGTCAGGGTGTGGTGGAGGTGGCACCGTCCAAGTGTGGTGGCACCGTCTTGTGATCGTGGACCAGCTGTCTCCTCCCAGGACCGTGGTGCAGCTGTGCCCTCTTGAGAGCTGATCACAGGGGTGACATATCAAGGGCTGCGCTAAGGCGCATGAGGGTGTCAGCCCTGAACCTCATCATCAGGTCACTGAGGAGGGGAGGTTTCTTGAGCAGGTCTAGCTTGAAGTTCTAGAAGATCTGCCACGCCCGCTTGACCCAGACAACTTGGTTTCTGCTTAACGTAAGGTGCTTTTTCCCAGGAACTGGTCCACATTATTCATCAACACATGTGCTGCTTGATTCTTGCTTGGCTGCTCTGCTTCTATGCGGGTGGGCATTCCTAAGCTAGTGGACACTTCCTCTGTTATCCAGACCAGATCTACTTGTTACATCCATTGTTGGTTGGTTATTCTGTCATGCATGGAGTGAGGCAAGAGGCAGGATATAATTGCAAGTAAATTATTTATTCAAAAGGCCCCAAATGACCTTGGACAAAAAACAGAGAAAATGAAATACAAGGAAACAAATATACCCGATCCTGAGCACACATACAGTACATGCATACATACACACAATATATGACCATAATGACCACAAATAATGAGAATTCACAATACACAAGATAAAGGCAGACACGGGAATCAAAACAAAATACAACCACATGGAGACCAGCGGAGACAACATTAAGATTTAACATTAAGTGGAAACACATGCACACACAGTATTGGAGCAGGTGGACAGAACCAGTACAGAACAAGTGCCATGTGCATTTTAATTGGTTATACTTGTGGAAATGGTAACTCCACCAAAAATAGAGGACTGCTTTTCAATTTCTGACTTGACAATATTAAAATTCACAACATTGTCCTGATCTTGAGAAACCAATGGTAAACCACAGAAAACCACATTTTAACTTTAATTTGCAAAGATAAGTGCAGTCGTTTAGACAGAGATCTTTTCACACTGATTCCACTGCCATAAGTGGTTCATAATATAAATCCTGAATATAATACATTTTTAATTTTAAAATGTTAGTGTTTAATAATTTATCTTGAGAGTATTTCTGAATGCAGAACACATTATATTTTATTATATTTAGTCAAGTTAGATTTGTGTTTTGTGCACTTTTTCTACTGATTTACTGAATCCACAGTTAGACTGATTTGAAATCATAGTTAGACTGGTTTGTCATGGATACTTTGGGGCCAAGATTAGTTGTTACCCTAAGAAGGTGTGGTGGGTGCGGTGGAAGAGGTTAACACCTTAAACCTCAAAGGAAATTGCCTCTGGGATAAGCCTGGGATTATACTTACACCAAGCATCCCTTTTGACTACGACTTAGACAATAGACATCAAAGCTTCACCTTCATAACCACAGACTAGGGTGTGTCTACATCCCTGCATGCATCCCCAACACAAGGGGAGGTGGAAAATATGGGACTGAGTGTTGAAGGTTCCTGCGCAGTCCAGAGCTGCCTCTCCTGCTATGGTGGATTTCACTATAGATGTGAATTTGTGTGTGTGTGTGTGTGTGTGTGTGTGTGTGTGTGTGTGTGTGTGTGTGTGTGTGTGTGTGTGTGTGTGTGTGTGTAGTGTACTTAGGTAAGATACATGGAAATTATAAAACTGTTGTGAAGCACACAAAGAGAAACCAGAGGTTTTGGAAGGAGATCCTTCAGCAGCTGTGCTGTGGTCAGAACCTGAAGGTAAAAGATAGGGTGCAGATTTGCATATTGCAAATGACCTTCACAATAAACTGAACTTCAATAGCCAGTGTTAAGAAGTTCAATTCCTTTGGCACCATCTTATAAAGGCCAAATGAAAAACAACAATAAATGAATCAAACTGAACTTCTGAAATGTGTGAATAATTGCAGTAGGACACAGCACAGTTCCTGATGGTGTCAGGCGGGCTTGCATTCCCAGGAGAGAGTCTTTAACTACTACTAAGAGACTGTGTCAGGAGTCCTGGCTGAGTGGACAGAACACAGATGTATAACCACACATGTGGCTTGTTTGAAGTGAACAGCACATGGCGTATTCACTCACCTGTGTAAGAGGTCCTTTAAACAGCTGCTCATTCTTAGACTTTAATGCTTACAGCCATTGGAACAGACAGCTGTAGTCCATACAGACTGAAGAGGCAACAACCAGCTCCATGTAGTTTAACACTCACTGTGTGAGCCAATATCTCAAGGCATTTCATCAGCAGGTATAAATGTGCTTTGTTACTGTAGTTCAAACATAGTGAGAGTGAGTGACATCATGTTCACTTTACAAACCACTGAATCCCTGATTTGACTAATCTGAAAGAAAGTTCTGAGTCATAACTCATCATGCAAGATGGGCTCCTAACCCAGTCCATGGAAACCAACAACAACAGTGCCTGGGGCAACAGTGGCCGCGGCAACATACAGCATGTAAATAAACAAGTAGCCAACCACGTGATCAGACAGCATCGTGTATGGGTCATGATTGTAGTGTAAAGCACTTCCTGTTTCTTATAAATACAAAGTTTTGAGAAACATGGAATATGATTTGAGTAAGAAGTACTTGACACTGCTATGATGGTTTGGGAAATACCCCAAAAAACTGAGAAAAAGTGTAATATTTACATTGATACTAAGGTTTAAATTAAATACAAGCCATGCTATATATATATATATATATATATATATATATATATATATATATATATATATATATATATATATATATATATATATATATATAGCATGGCTTGTACTTATATATCCTATATATATATAACTATATATATAACTCCTCAAGTTACTATACTCAGCTGGATCCCTATAATAAAAACAAGGTTTAGCTTCTTATACACATTTGTGTTCTGACATGTATCCCCCAATAATTCCTGGTCATATTACTCATATAATTTGCTAGGTTGGTTCATGTGAGTGGTGCCCCCACCAAAAGTTTAAATTAAACCTATGCCACTGATCTGAGGTAAACTAAAGTCCCTGAATATGAAGAACTGAAGACATAGTATAGGCTATCAGATCAAATTCTGACATACACAGAACTTCTAACTTCTCATTTAACAAGTTGGACAATACTAGCATGGAGGTCAGCTGGGTTGGTTCTGGTCCTGTATGATCCTGGGCCCCACTGAATGGGTTATTTTGCAACACCTATACAGGTAGAATCCAGCATCAATATGTTTGTTCTCATCTAATTTACACACTCAAACTCATGTAAATGTATATATGTGACATGATGTTTAGACATTTATGTTCAGTTACTGTCATACCAAGTGACATGACTTTGTTCTTTAAATCAACGCTAATTTTTTATTTATTTTTTTATCTTTCAAAATTATCATTATACTCTTGTGCTACAGGCAAACTGTGTGTATGTCAAGGTTATGATATCCATAGGATTATGAAAAAATGTGCACATCATTAAATAGATTAGTAGTTTCAAAACCAGACACAGAACTTGATGACCACAGAAGCTCTTATAAAGGCAGGGTAATCCGCTAAGAGTAGAAAACCCAGTTCTTGTTTCACACACATGTAGGTGAGGAATTAAACAGCAAACAGATTTGAACGTACTTTTTTACATGGGACATACCTCTCTGCACATGACCGTCACACGCCATCACTGTTAATATGACAAACCACTCACGTGACTTGTGCAATCCTAGAAAATAGGGACAGGATCTCAAAAATACACTGCTGCTGCCCTTTAAGTACAGGGTTGGTATTTATGTACGTAATAAAGAAAAACGCTTTTAAATGACTAGCATATGCAAGTCAGTGGATGTGAAACAGTAGAGCTCTGTCCTCAGGATGCGTATGTCTTTCACAATGGACGTAAGATCAATAGATCGACCAAACTCTCAGTTAATGTTTCCCCCAACTTGATCTTAATAGTTATCTAGGTGCCCACCAATAAAATGATCTGCTGTAGATGTCTCCATATGAGCACTTAGCAGTGCTTCTGGTGGAGCATCATTTGCTTTTGGTGTTTTGCACTTGTGCCCTTCTGTGCTGTCCTTCTGTATGTGTGAAAGTCTTGATTGCCTGCCAAGACTTAACCAACACCAGCAGTTGTCGTGATGCACAGTGAAGGATAATGGAGCTAGCGACCCTTAGCACAGGCCCGGTGAGATGTACGATATCTGCTTCAGGTGAGAGGCAGAGAGAGAGAGAGAGGGAGAGAGGGACAGTGCTGTAAAATTACACCCTCATTCAAATGGATGAAGTGAATCAACATGACTTCAGACAACTAAGTTGTTACAATAGGACCTGGTGGTGATGGTGCCTGAGCACAAGCATAATAGCAACAAGGTCTAACAGACAGAGAGCGATGAGTCTGGATTATATTGACATTTCTGGAAAGCATGTGAAATAGGGGATTTTCCACAGCAGCAGTGGAAGTGGAATACAAAATTGGTTTCAATTTCGTAGTATATGCAGTATAGCCTTATTTAAAGATGCAATTACAACCAAACTTTTAAAAATACACAGTTAAGATTGTAATGTTTGTAACTGTCTTTTCTTTTTGTTTGTCACTCTATCTCTCTCTCTCTCTTTGACTGGCAATAGTATGCTAAAATATTACCTCATTGTTATGGTACTTACACACACATCTTTGGCTTGAAAAGTGTGGTGATTTCATTCATTTTAGTATTTTGTGCTAATTGCAAAGTCTATATATAATATACAAACAATGAGTAAGACATCAGTTTCCTGCCACACTCTGAGATTAAGAGGTATATTTAGTCACTACGACACACAGTGTATTTTGTGGGAGCACATTTAATTGACACACCACTCTGAACTGTAATAAGCCTCCCTGTATGAGAGACTTATGCCATCACAATATACACACAACAGATTATGTGGGATACAGTTGAGTGTTTCTTGAGTGCTTCTATGTAGTCTCTTAACCCCCGTCCTGAAGAGGCCCTTTCAGTCGACATAGGGCATTTGGGGAAATGTCTGAGCGATTGTGCATTGTGGGGAACTCCCGAGTCACTCCAGAAGGAGGACAGCCTTCATGGTTGACTTCAAAACAAAAAAAACATGCTTCAACCCACCATAGGCTGATGAAACAGGATACACAGCATGTGTACGGCAATGAACATTTACTCTCTTTATTTGTGATTAGCAGGACAAAAATAGACACTAGGTTTTTATTCAAAACAAGAAATTTTGCTATGTATTAACTCAGGAGCCTGTATGTTTTTAAGCGTTCAGTTTCCCTCTAAAGAGTGCTCCGGTTTCTTATCACTAACTTGGTTGGGCTAAGTATGAGCTGGGTATGAGTTTTATCATTTGGTGTGGTCATAACAAAGATTGATCTTTATACACTAGGAGAATGTTTCCATGGAGACGGGGGTTTGGCTGTAAACAGAGACAGGAGGAAGTGTTAAAGGAAATGGCTCAGCACTGATGACGCTGTTGGTGGGCACTCTCACTCTGGCTGTGTACACACTTTGCACCAACATCTGAAATCTATAAATCAGATCAAAACTGTTTATTTTGAGCCTTAAAAATGGAGGTTTGTAGGAGACGTTTTGCTGAAAACAAACTGCCAAATGTGTGACAAAATGTTTCAAAATGTAGCGTGCAAACATGGACATTTTTCAGAACAAACATGTTTCTCAACATATGAATATGAGTCTCCTCCCTCAGCGTGGTATCCGCTGTCAAAACCACTGCGCTACACCCTGGATTGTACAGGGGTGGCCAGTGTTGGCTCTGGGTTGCCCTTATACAACCACTGGCTGCTTTAGCAGAGCTAGCCATAAGTTAAGAAAGCCGATTGGCTGTCCAAAATGTCATACCATCAAACCTCCCCACACCCACTTCTGCAGTCATAACCAAACATAAAGCAATGATGTCATTCTTCCGGGATAGTTTGCGTAGCATCACAACTACAATGTGGTGGGTGATATTGCTCATAGCAAAATCATTCATTTTCACACCTACTTACAACGGTCTGTTTCATGACTTCCCTGGGCAGGGACACAAGAGTTTAAAATAAATGGATAAAAAAAAACATCTACGGCTGTAAGGGTTATAAATTTAGTCATTCATTTAGTAGTAAGTCACTTGTCAACTTTATTCCATTCATTTAGGAAGATATTGCAGTGTATAAAAATAAAAAGACATTGGTGCAAAATGTTACTTATATACTTATATGCATTCATACAAAATATATATATATATGCAGATAGAAACGACGCAAACAAAATTCGCAACTGAAAAATTTGTACAAGTAGATAAAAAAATGGCTATTTGAGCATTAACTCCCGGATTATCTGTCACTTTTGTGATAATCTTGTAGATCCACATAACAGCCAAACAATCCAGAACTAGCTAGATCTGGTTTTTCCTCGTTCTTTCCTGCTTCTGCTGAGTGAAACCGAAATCAGTTAGCTGTCTTCCAATGAGTCATAGCTCTGTTACCAAGGTTTTTTTTTTTACCTTAACGAGAAAAACAGACACGGTTTGGATCAGAATGTGTGTGTGTATGTGAGGGCTCATACAGAGGGAACCCCTCATCATGACTGACGTCATGTCTTGTGCTTCAGGGCAAATTCAGCCTTTCCCTACTATGTCCATACTGGCCAAAGAACTGCCCAGTTTCAACTGTCTGCTTCATCTTTACTTCAGGCCAAATCTGGTATTTTTGTCTAAGAGCAAAACTAATGACTGTTATGACAAATGATGATAAAGTTAATGGATAACTATACCTTTTGGACTAACACTGAAAGTAAAATTAAGTTTTCGCAGCCTTTCTGTGAATAAAATTAAAGTTATAAGAGGACACAAACTGCTTGGCATGAGTCTGAGCTTCTGAGATAAAAGATTGCAGCTCCAGGAAGTCCCAGGGAAGTTTGTTATTCACAGAGGGCCTCATGAGAAGATAAGGAGCAAAGCTCCTAAATGATCCAGACAAACTGGAACGACACTGACTGTGAGACTCTGAATCTGGGTTAACAGCCAAAACCTGCTGACATACTTGTACACATTGAAGGAAGACTCCTGGAGGCTAGGCATCAGATTGCACAAATGCCATTGAAACCCCTCTGCTCAGCTCAGTTTCCCTGCATTCAGTTAATATGTGACTTCAACAACACTGGCTTCAGCAGCTCAGTGCAACAATGCACAAGACATAAAATAAAAAGCTCATGTTTGTGATGATGACTTATACATATCAAAATACTGTACATCTCACAGTATGCATAACATTTATAAATATTTCTTGCTGCTAGCATTGGCAAGCAGAATGTTATTTTTCCAGTTTGAATGTAATGCAAAGGATCTGCAGAAACCAAGGCACTCAATGTACAGTTCAAGGTCTAAATGATTGGCTTTAAAGCTACACCAATGCAAGAAATATGCCATGGAATTATATCCTGTAAAAACAGATGGGAAGTCAATGACTACAGCTAAGCATTTGACAAAAACATCTATTTATTTACGTGTTTCAGGAGGTTTAGTGCTGGAGAATTCATTTAGGTTTTCCTTAATTGCCCAGACTGCTCATATCTTTCATATCAGTTAAGTTACAGTAAACCAGGACATATAATAAACATAATTTCTTTTATCTCCACATCAGATCCCCAGTAATACGTTTCTTCTCTTGTGTAAATATATTAAGTCAGACGGTATGTTTTGATCACCCTCTTTCACTGTGTGGTTTTCCAGTTGAAAATACCCACCCTACTATGAATGGACAATTTGTTTTTCACGTTTAAAGTAAATTCTTCCAAAATGGCAATAGAGCACCTTCTAAAATTAGAAAACACGTAAGAAGTTAAAAATAGTGATGTTTTTATTATTTCTAGAAGGATTTCATGTTCAGACATTGTAGCTGCCAACCAAGTGTTTGAGTTTATTAGATGATTGGAAGACAGGGCACACATACACAGGCATGAAAAACAAACAGCACATAAAAACAAACAAATAAATATTAATACTTATCATCATCTTTATTTCAAAAACACTTTCCATTTTAGGTCCAAAATCTTAAATAAAATAACCTTAATTAAAGCACAAAAGAACCAAAATGTAAAAGCCCTACAACAGTGCACCCTTGATGCGTGGGAAAGGTCTAGACCTGTTCGCTAACATTACAGTTGCCTCACAAATATATTCTTATTAGTCAGTGCAAATTCATTGCATACTACACATCAGTTTGCCTATAGGTATTCCAACACACATATGTGTGCAGCAGCAGAAGGTTTAGCTATAGATACCCACTGAGTGTCATTTAAAACCAACAAAAAAGATCTATGCCATACACCTAGAACATCTTGTTTGCTGACACAGGAAAGATATAGATTTGTTGATTTGCTAATATTTGCCAATTTGTTAATAATTCACGGCTTCCCAAGCAATGTGTTTACAGGTTTTGTGATTCTGCAAGATATTTTGGTGCAACCCAACTGGAAGCAGCACACATGGGAAAGGTGCGTCCAAGTTAGGACATGAAGACGGTGGTGTCCTGGTAGTACAGCCACACTGATTAAATGTGTTTAATGTCAAATCATTTACTGTCCGTCCAATTTATATTGAAGAGAGAGAGAGAGAGAGAGAGAGAGAGAGAGAGAGAGAGAGAGAGAGAGAGAGAGAGAGAGAGAGAGACACACACACACACACACACACACAGAATACATAAGGTACAGGATGTTCAGGACACTTTGGATACAAGTCAAGAGCTGTGCAAGCATGTTCCCTACCTCTACATCTTCTAAAGTACACAGATGTTCAGAGTGTACTTATATATATATATATATATATATATGATGACTTGAAATCATTTAATATAATTTTCATTTGCTTCTTTTATATTACTGTTTAGTCTCTTACAAACCCCATTTTAGCTAAAATACTAAATATAGCACTAAGATGGTTATGGTGATGCATTAGTGTTTTTCCCAACTAACAGACCACAAGTCAGTTTCTTAGGTTCTTATGGCTGCTGTCTTTTCCTTTCCACTTGCCAAATGATGACGTTAGACCCTCGCAATGCAAGGGCTTCAAGATGTGGAAAAAGCCAATCTGTGTCCTATTTGCAGTTCTCTCCCTATGGGGAACTGAAGCTCTATATTTAGCACTAAAATGCAGGCAATGCCATCTACCAAC